>NC_037671.1:143697594-143791122 GCF_003255815.1 Theropithecus gelada | reverse complement strand
AAAAAAAAAAAAAAAAAAAAAAAAAAAAAAAAAAAAAAAAAAAAAAGCCATGTATGAGAGCATATGTTATTTCCAACCAACTACTCCAAAATAAAGGTACACAGTCAGAGTTCACCCTTAGAAATTGGTCTACTGCTGTGTTTCTTTCTCCAGCTGTGGGCTAGTTTACCTAATCTGAATCTCAGCTAAGGTTTGTTAAAATGCAGATTTCAAAGCCTTCCCCCAAATTTTAACAAATCAAAATTGTGATGGGGTCCTGGAATACCCATGTTTAGCCCTTTGTGTTATTCCTACACACACTAAAGTTGAAAACAATTTTAAGTTATAGGTAGAAGGAAATCCCAAGACTATCAGAACAATTAATGAGTTACTTAGCAAATCATGACAAGAATGTGTACCTTTTCCTGCATTTTTGTCTCTACCTCAAGGTTTAAGTACAACTTGACATAACTTTGGTCACTTCAAAAACATTCTTCCTTTTCTACAAAAGCATTCGTCTGCAATAAGCCATACACCTAAATCTTTTAGAAACAGATTTACACTAGATTCTTAAACATAATTCTTATTAGGGGAATCTCAAAAGTATTAACTACAATCATTCTTTTTATTCAGCAACTGTTTCATTGGCTTTCTTTTCCCAATAACTGCATTTTTAAGTCATTTTTCAAATTGTTTCTACTGTTCTTGTTGATTTTAACACGAGTGTCACTTGCACAGACTACACGGAATTTCTAGTTTGGCTATATGTCATGTAAATGTATAAAATGTTCTTGGAAATGACCTCTGAAAAATACCTTCATTTCCCCCGCCCGTGTTTTTACATTCATTGCTATGCTAATTGTCAAAGATTTGTTGACTTGCCATTATTATGATTACTTTGAGTCCCCTTAAAACATGCCATTACTTACAGAATAAATTAAATGTGTATCACAGATCCATTTAATTCCTCAGTGAATGCAAATTACCATGAAACGTTAGAAAACAGTGATAGATGCATGGTTTCTAAAAACTTTTACACATGCTGGGATATTTTGGCCTTAGGCTACAAGCGCTTACTAATTCACAGTTCTGCAAACAGGGCCATAAAGTATACTGCTTTCAAATAGTATTTTCCAAAATGACTGGCACCTGAGAGGTTTTTGTTTGTTTTGTTTTGTTTTGTTTAACTCTCCTAGGAGAAACAAGTCAATGATTCCCATTCACAAAATCTTTGGGAACTTTATTCCTCACTTTCCAACTCTTGGCATTCTTTGTGGGAAACAGAAACACAATCACCTCGCAGAACCAGGATGGGAGGTTCCATAACAACTTCTTGAGGCAGGCACGATGCTATTGGTTCCCTTTCATGTATGTGGCAGCTTTGGTTTGTTATGACCCAAGGCTGTCTATTTAACAAGTGACTGAAGGAGAAGCAAACTAAATCTCTTCCTTCCTGTGCAAAACCTCTTTACCATTCTGCCTTTCAATACTGCACCTCACTGGTTAAATAAACCTCACTGGTTAAATAAACCCTAAGTGCCTCTCTCAGCTACCCACATCCCTTCTCCATCTTGCTTTTGTCAACTTGATAACTTTGTGACTTACATAATCTTGGCAGGGAGTTGCAAAAATATATTTTTTTTAATGCCCCATTAAAATACATTAAGCCTAAGTCTCTTTTCTGTATACGATGCAGCATACAGAAGGGGTAGAAAGTAGGTGCAGTGGGCCAGTGGGAAGCTGACCTCACTAGGAATCCAGACAAGGGTTCCCAACCTTAGCTGGTGGCATTAACTCCCTGTGTGATTTGGAACAAGAACTTACTCTTCACATCTCCCTTTCCTTAATCTGTAAAATGAGAGGAGTGATTAGCCCAGGCCTAACAGCTAGACTGTGCGTTGCATGACATCTGTTGTGGATACCCGAGCAAGAAGCAGCAGTCCACATGCCTAGAATATTTCCATGCATAAACTAGAGACCACCGCACCCAAATTACAAGACATCAAAACCTTAGTGTCCTCATCCATAAAATGGGAGGGATCATATCTACTTTCCAGAGAGTTAAAATCATATATGTAAAAGGTTTTAGCTCATGCCTTCAATCCATGAGTTCCAGCCCCTTCTTTCAGCTTCTGCATCCTATAAAAGAATCATCTTTCCTCCACCTTGGGAAGCCTCCAGCTTGTTTTGTTATGACAACACATTTGTTATTATTTTACTTGCTGTTTCCAATAACCCTAGGCTTTTTTGGATGCCTTCCTTCAATCAGACTGCTTCAAACACATGTTATTACTCATCTTCTAAGGTCAAAGTTCAGCTCTTTTCTGACATGAGAAGACAGAAGTAGCCAGCTCTTCTTCTTCACACCTGCATCATGAACTAACTGGACATTTTTCCACTTTTTTTTTGTTAGCGAGCAGTAGAGTTTTGTTTTTTTGGCTTGTGGGGGTTTTTTTTAGCATTTGTAGAAGACAAGAAATAGGGATCAAACTGCATGATTGTTGCACTATTATCAATTGTGTTATTTGTGTATTCAAACAATCCAATGAAAATGAGACAGTGTCTACGACAGCTAAGAACTCCTTTTCGATTGAAGGGCAGTTTTATTTTCAACCCGGAGTAGCTTTGGAAACCAACCAAATCAATTTTATGAACTAGGAAGGTTTACTGAAATAACTCTTCTGAAAGAACCAGCATTGCTTCCAAAATCAGCTTGTATGTTTGAAAATTACTTATAGTGACTTAAAACTGATCACTTTCAAAGAAAAATGTATAAGGTGATTTTTATTGAGAGTCTACTTACCTAGTCCCCACCACCCCCCAGCCGCCCAACGACAACAACAAAAAAAACCTCTTGGTTTCTATAGCAGTGGAGATGTAAATTATATGCAACTAATATTTACCTTTTCTTCTGGCACTCCCCACACAAGAATAAGGCTGTTAGCTTCTGAAGAGAGGCTAACACTGTTGAACAAAGTACCCATAGTTCACTTCCTTCCCCCAATACGCCTCCCTCCTGCTGGCCTTCACTTTTCTGTATTATCCCTGAAAAGGCCTTCCTGGTCTACCTCCTTCCACTTCTTGGAGAATGTCTATTCCTCCTTTTAAGTCTCAATTTGTATGTCTGTGACCAGTCTGCCTCTCATTCCAATTTGTTCTTGCTTCTTCTGGGACTCCAAAGGACTTCGTGCAAACTCCTATTCATGTATCACACTATATTGTCATTATTGGTTTTCATTCATTCATTCATTCCACTAATATTTCTTAAGTAACCAGAATATTTCAGATACTGTCATAGGTCCTGGGGAATTTAGTAGTAAGCAAGTTAGACTTGCTTCTTGCAAGTCTTGACTAGGAAAAAAGGCAAATACGCAAAAAATAGAATTTTTAAAATTTAAAAAGGAGGGCGTCATGGCTTATTTGCTAATTTAAATACTGGATTTGATATAGCATCTGGCACACATTTGCAACCCAATTTTACCCTTCCTTTCTTCACATAGGAGGCACTCAGTGAACACTTGGTGAAGAGTGAACAAATTGTTAAGAAATGAAGAAAAAGTGAGTCTCAAACTTCTGTTCAAAAACATACACATAATTTTCATCTTAAGTTTGCCTGCAACACAACACAGCCCTGCTAAGCGCTACTAACTCAAAGTGGTACTTCCATCTGCAAAGTTGAATACAGATTCTATTTTCAGTGAAAAATCTGGTGTTTACCTTAACTGTGAGATACCTAATTATAAGCTGCCATTAGAAAAATTGCATCACTATAATTTCAAAACAAACTTACCAAAAGTAGAATGGCTTTCTCATATTGTAGTATGTTCAAAATACACCAACTGTCTTAGGGAAAACCCACAAGAGTCCAAGCTATATTCTCTCATTGTCATTGCTTGTGAACTATTCACTATCCTTGAGATCAACAGACATATCAGATACTCTCAATTCCGCTAGAGTTTGTCTTGTTTGTGTTTGGTTTGAGGGTAGGGGAGTCAGGGGATGTCTTTGTTTGCTTGCTTGTTTGAACCCTTATCGATGCCTGAATTGGCATGCCCCCACGTCCAGGGCTGGCTTCTTCTGTTCAGTGGAACACTTGAAGAGCACTGTGAGTGATGTAAATAATAAAGAACTTCTCTGTAGTGACTGCAACCTTTCTGTAATCCTCTCTAGTAATAGGACCAAGGATTCCAGGGCTAAAGCAAAACTATTAATAATTCTATTGCTAAATTTTTTCAAATAAGTTCACTCTGTTCTTCCAAGCTGGCTTTTCTTCAACCATCCTAACGGAAATGAAATGATTGATTACGATTTCGCCATCATCCACCTTATCTTCTTTTCTCTACCTCCAGAAGAGGCGCTGACATAAATGATCAAAGAACAGAGAGGGAGAAAAACAAAGGATCTCAGAGAGATTAATCAGTCCCTGAAAATCTGAAAGTGACTTTTGTCACCATTATAAATCAACATACAGGATTTCTTTAAACACTAGATAAAAAAAATATATAGTATGTCAAAACCACAATTAAAAAGCAGATAAATATAATTAATTTTAACAAGCTCTTGAATTTATTTTGCTGCTTTAAAAAATAGAGGATAGATTGCTTTCTTCTTGCCTTCTTCATACAATGATGATTACATTAAGGGAAGTTTCAAAATTTCCACATTGTATGTCTGGGCTTTTAACCTCTCCCAAAGATTAGATAAAGACTGCCAAACCAAAAAGCATTTTTGGCTCACGTACACAGCTCATTCTTTAAATAGAAGTTTCAGCATGTCCAGGCAGGATCAAAGACTTCTAAAGAGTCTTTATCTATTGATTAACTGTAGAGGATATTCTGCTTAAAATGAATCTTAAATACTCTCTAAAATAAATGTTTTATTTTACATTAGGGTAAAAGGTGTAAAGGGAAAAACGAGACATTGCTACTCCTCTCCCATCCTACAAATATATGTTACATTTTTGCCTGCAATTTTTCTATAAAAAGTTGGAAGTAGGAAAAGACCCTATTTGGCAATGAAATTGTATTTTTCCTCCTGAGATGGATATTCAAGAACTCCTACTCCAAGAATTGCTACTCCAAGTAATTCCAAGTAGATATCTAAGAATTAATACTCCACTGAGCAGAGGTCACTTGGTGACTCCCCAGTACACAGGAGAAACTCCCTTGGAGACCACTGGCTAAACTATTGATGCACTCCACATCTCAAATGGGGTCAGAAAAACCCCTTCCTTTTTCTGTGATTCTGGTGGCTAAGAATATACCAATACACCTAGATAGAACTCTGAGAAGCAGGCAGCATATAATGAAGAGATCAAGGTGAGAATCCCTCCTGTGTACTTTAAAAAAAAAAAAAAAAAAAAACTTTAAGTTTCAGGATACATGTGTAGAACATACAGGTTTGTTATATAGGTATACATGTGCCATGGTGGTTTGCTGCACCTATCAACCCGTCATCTAGATTTTAAGCCCCACATGCATTAGGTATTTATCCTAGTGCTCTCCTTCCCGTCACCTCTTACCCCACCACCCCTTGACAGGCCCTGGTGTGTGTTGTTCCTCTCCCTGTGTCCATATGTTCTCATTGTTCAACTCCTACTTATGAGTGAGAACATGTGGTGTTTGGTTTTCTGTTCCTGTTAGTTTGCTGAGGATGATGGTTTCTAGCTCCATCCATGTCTCTGCAAAAGACATGATCTCATTCTTTTTTATGGCTGCATAGTATTCCATGGTGTATACATACCACATTTTCTTTATCCAGTCTATCATTGATGGGCATTTGGGTTGGTTCCATGTCTTTGCTATTGTAAATAGTGCTGCAATAAACATATGTGTGCATGTGTCTTTATAGTAGAATGATTTATATTCCTTTGGGTATATTCCCAGTAATACAACTGCTGGGTCAAATGGTATTTCTGGTTCTAGATCCTTGAGGAATTGCTACACTGTCTTCGACAATGGTTGAACTAATTTACGTTTCCACCAACAGTGTAAAAGCGTTCCTATTTCTCCACAGCCTTGCCAGCATCTACTGTTTCTTGATGGGTTATTTTTTATTTTTGTTGTTGTTATTGCTTGTTTGTTTTTTGAGACAGAGTCTCACTCTTGTCACCCAGGCTGGAGTGCAGTGGCACAATCTTGGCTCACTGCAATCTCCATCTCTCAGGTTCAAGCAATTCTCCTCCCTCAGCCTCCTGGGCAGCTGGGATTACAGGCACCCGCCACTACGCCCAGCTAATTTTTGCACTTTTAGTAGAGACTTTTAATGTTGGCCAGGTGGGTCTTGAACACCTGACCTCAGATGATCCACCCACCTTGGCCTCCCAAAGTGGTGGGATTACAGGCATGAGCCACTGTGCCCAGCCAATTTCTTGACTTTTTAATAATCGCCATTCTGACTGGTGTGAGATGCTATCTCATTGTGGTTTAGATTGCCATTTCTCTAATGATCAGTGATGTTGAGCTTTTTTTCATATGTTTGTTGTCCACATGTCTTCTTTTGAGAAGTGTCTGTTCATATCCTTTGCCCACTTTTTGATGGGGTTGGGGTTTTTTTGTTTTTTTGTTTTTTCTTTTTCCTGTAAATTTGTTTAAGTTCCTTGTAGATTCTGGATATTAGCCCTTTGTCAGATGGGTAGATTGCAAAAATTTTTTTCCCATTCTGTAGATTGCCTATTCACTCTAATGATAGTTGCTTTTGCTGTGAAGAAGCTCCTTGGTTTAATTAGATCCCATTTGTCAGTTTTGGCTTTCGTTGACATTGCTTTTGGTGTTTTAGACATGAAGTCCTTGCCCATGCCTATATCCTGAATGGTATTGCCTAGGTTTTCTTCTAGGGTCTTTATGGTTTTGGTTTTTACATTTAAGTCTTTAATCCATCTTGAGTTAATTTTTGTATAAAGTGTAAGAAAGGGGTCCAGATTCAGTTTTCTGCATATGGCTAGCCAGTTTTCCCAGCACCATTTATTAAATAGGGAACCCTTTCCTCATTACTTGTTTTTGTCAGGTTTGTCAAAGATCACATGGTTGTAGATGTATGGTGTTATTTCTGAGGCTTCTGTTCTGTTCCATTGGTCTATATGTCTGTTTTGGTACCAGTACCATGCTGTTATGGTTACTGTACCCTTGTAGTATAGTTTGAAGTCAGGTAGCATGATGCCTCCTGCTTTGTTCTTTTTGCTTAGGATTGTCTTGGCTGTATGGTCTCCTTTTTGGTTCCATATGAAATTTAAAGTAGTTTTTTCTAATTCCGTGAAGAATGTCAATGGTAGTTTGGGAATAGCATTGAATCTATACATTACTTTGGGCAGTATGGCCATTTTCACAACACTGATTCTTCCTATCCATGAAGATAGAATGTTCTTCCATTTGTTTGTGTCCTCTCTTATTTCCTTGAGCAGTGGTTTGTAGTTCTCCTTGTAGAGGTCTTTCATATCCCTTGTAAGTTGTATTCCTAGGTATTTAATTCTCTTTGTAGCAATTGTGAATGGGAGTTCACTCATGATTTGGCTCTCTGCTTGTCTATTATTGGTGTAAAGGAATACTTGTAATTTTTGCACATTGATTTTGTATCCTGAGACTTTGCTGAAGTTGTTTATCAGCTTAAGGAGCTTTTGGGCTGAGATAATGGGGTTTTCTAAATATACAATCATGTCATCTGCAAACAGAGACAACTTGACTTCCTCTCTTGCTATTTGACTACTCTTTATTTCTTTCTCTAGCCTGATTGCTCTGGCCAAAACTTTTAATACTATGTTGAATAGGAGTGGTGAGAGAAGGCATCCTTGTCTTGTGCCTGTTTTCAAAGGGAATGATTCTAGTTTTTGCCTATTCCATATGATATTGGCTATGGGTTTATAATAAATAGCTCTTATTATTTTGAGATATGTTCTATCAATACCTAGTTTATTGAGAGTTTTTAACATGAAGGGCTGTTGAATTTTATCAAAGGCCTTTTCTGCATCTATGGAAATAATCATGTGGTTTTTGTCATTGGTTCTGTTTATGTGATGGATTACATTTATTGATTTGTGTATGTTGAACCAGCCTTGCATCCCAGGGATGAAGCTGACTTGATCGTGGTGGATAAGCTTTTTGATGTGCTGCTGGATTCTGTTTGCCACTATTTTATCGAGGATTTTCACATCCATGTTCATCAGGCATATTGACCTGAAGTTTTCTTTTTTGTTGTGTCTCTGCCAGGTTTTGGTATTGAGATGATGCTGGCCTCATAAAATGAATTAGGGAGGAGTCCCTCCTTTTCAATTGTTTGGAATACTTTCAGAAAGAATGGTACCAGCTCTTCTTTGTACCTCTTGTAGAATTCAGCTGTGAATTCGTCTGGTCCTGGGCATTTTTTGGTGGTAGGCTATTAATTACTGCCTCAATTTCAGAACTTTTTATTGATCTATTCAGGGATTCAACTTCTTCCTGGTTTAGTCTTGCCTCTCATATTATTTCATAATCATTATATTTGTCATTACAAGTAGTGTTATCAGCCAGAAAAACAGAAAATACTCTATCTCAAAAAGAAGAAATTTAACACAGGGAATTGGTTATACCTGTGATGAGAGAGCTGAGAAGCCACACAGAGGATGATGAATTCTGATGACAATACTGCAATTAACAAGAGCAGGATGCTTCTATCTGGGGTAGGAGATGGAAAGACACAATGTGGAGGTGATGGCACCACAGACCAGAAATAGGAAGCAGAGCATGAACTATTAATAGATATGCAGTGGAGGACTTCCCAGCAGAAAGTGAGAGGACAGAGAGAAGCAGTAGTCCAATAGGAGGCAGAATATGAAGGAGATGTAGCAATTGCCAGAGACATCACTAGAAGCATAGTGAATAGGAGACATATCCTGGGGTCTCCTTCCTTCCAATCTTTTGCCAGTGCCTCCCACTTGTCAAGACTACCAGGAAAACAGGACAAGGGAGTCTGAAAAATCAAGTTCCCTGAGATGCAGGGCCAAGCTGAGAAAGTCTGGGAAATAGAGATGAGAGAAAACAGTTAAATGACTGGCAAAAGTGACTGTAGCCTAATCACGATTCACCATCTGGAGCCTCTGCTTAGCTTGAGAGGTCTTCGTTGAAATAAAGAAACCTCAAGACCACCAGCGACTAGACACTGACAGGTTTCGAGGCTTGATTGTGATCTCTGTGTCCTCCCTGACCCTACACAGCAAAAATAATGGATGTATTTTTTTGAGCCTTTAAGAGCTCCTTCATATTTCAGTACTGAACTTGCCAGCGAGAAGCTACAAATGGCACACCCATGAAAGTTCAAAAATGATATTTAATAAGTGGTTTCCATCGAAGAAACGATTTCAGAGAAGAAAATCTGAGTTCATGAAGGACTTGCTCTCAGAGACAAGAAAGACAGATAAGCCTAAAATAAAACCTGTAGAAGGCATGGCCGTCAAAATGATCATTTTAGATGTCAGTGATTAAACTTTGCCCACCCTGCTTTGGATCACAACTGATCCTAACTCCAAATTTTCATATGACTGACAGTAACACTTTCCTAAGCCTTCATCTGCCAACCCAAATATACCAGCCTCATTTTATATTCTACCAAGTGGAGCATAAAAATGATGAAAGCTAAATGATCATGTAAGAGAGAGAACTTAGATTATTTTTAAGACACTGACTCTATTAGCTTAATAGCACAGTACTCATCTGCCTGGAACCCTGTGTTTTTTTTAAAAGAACTACTTAGAGAAAAGACATTTTGGAACATCTTGTTCTGAATTTCTCACTGAGCTTAGATGGCAATACCTACTCTTTCAAGTCCAGTTCAAATGTCACCTCTGAAGCTTTCCCTGTCTCCTTCCGTTTTGTTCTGTAACTGTCTTCTATAAGCCTTAACGGATGTACTTACTACATTATGTTGCAATTATTTGTTGCCAGTCTATCTCTCTCTACTAGTGATTTAGACAAAAACAACTTGTCAAAACCAATTTAACTTTAGAAATTGAACAAATATAAATTGGTCAGTACCAGAAATTGGTCAAAAATGAATATCCCAGTCCCTTTTGCCAAGTGTTATAATTCTGTTGTACAATGGGGTTGTTTTTCAACACTTATGGGTCCAGAATTTAAACATTTTTTGTCACTTTTAAAGAAATGGGATTGGGCATTTTTCTCATTTGTTCCTTATTTATTTATTTTCAGCTAGTCATTGCTACTCTGTGTTATTTGTAATAGGTAAAAGTTGAAACAACCAAAATATCCAATTTAGAAGATTGTTTGAAACACATGTTCAGAAGACAAATTGGAAAAACTTTAAAGTCTAAAGTTGATTGGCTAGAAAACAATATGTAAGCTATGGTTTCCCTTTTATAGAAAAATGTTGTACTTATGCCTATTCATCTTTGACGTTGCTCATACTTCATAATAAGTATCTAATAAATGACTATGAATATAACTTTTGTCCTTTTTCCTACTGGGTACAATCCATATCAATAGATGGCACCCATTCTTTCAGGTATTCAACAAATGTGTATATACTGGCTGGCCAGAGGTCTTTTTTTATTGAAGCCCCGAGAGTTTGCATGAATACACGAGTTCGAACTTGATTCTACTGAGCTAAGATGCTATTTTTCAAAATGGAAAATAAACATTGTCTCTCTTCCTACTCTTCTCTCAGAGAGAGTCTGATTCTTCCATTTCCTATTCCTCTCATTCCCCTACTCCTCCTCCTGGAATTTTAAGCAAAAGTTTCACTATACATAAACCATATGCCAGGACAAAGTTATCTCTTTCATAATTACCTTCTCCTCAAATCTAGGAATTTCATTTGGACAACACTCTTGAGGGCCTTCCATATCAAAGTTTTCTATTACAGCTAAACGCACAGGGGTTAGCAAGCTCATAAGTTGTTCTTGAGTAGTTATCTACTTCCCAAGCCTGACTGAGAGTGTGACTGCAACACGTATCCTTTATAACTGATGCTAGCAAAGTGTTGACTGGTGTTATTTCCAGTATATGGTGCAGGAGACATGAAATCTAGTTTGGTATGTTAATGAACATTAATGGTCTATAATCAGTTCATAATAAGAAATCCATTAAACAAACAAGTAATTGGCTTGCTTGAAATGTAATTAATAAAATTGCTAATTCAGGTCAGAATTTAATTGCTTTTGGCAAGACCTTTTTTGGAATTACAGTTATGTGCAGGCTTGACAGAATATTATGGAGAAGTGTTGTTTTGTTCTGTTTTTTCACAGAATGCAAAGGGCCTTATACATAGTATGCACCCAAAAAGTATCTGTTCTCTAAAGACTGGAGAGTAGGAAGGCTGTGATTGTTTAAATAAATCATTCAAATGAAACAAGAATAAAAAGGCATTTTGGATTATGAGAATGGAAAGATCATATTTAAGAGCAGTTTCCGTAAGATAACTTACCAGCTGCAACGTCACCCAACAGCTTTAGTGTTGAATGTTTAAACGGCCAGTGCAAATAAGAGGAACAATACTGACATTATCACCTTTGACTTTTTATGATATATCTTCATACGTGTATGAAGATTCATTCATGTAATCATTCAGTAGAGAAAATGTCATTCACATACATAGGTAGTATATGCACATGTTTTAACATAAACAGCATAATTCTGGTACATTTCTAGAGTGCACACCAAAGAACATATAAACACAACAAAGTTTTGGCATGGTGTCAGATGAGTGATTATTGACCCAGGGGTCCAGGATTGGGGTCTCAGGGGGTGTGCATATATGTGTATTTTTCAGAAATGAAGATACAAAACTTTAATCAGACTCTCAAAAGAGGAGGAGGAGGAGAGCCTGTGACCTGAAAAAGATTGGAAACTACTGTTTCAGACAGATGCTACAGTAAACAATTAAATACAGATGGTTCCATTAACCAGGAGCCCCCCAAATGCAGGTTTGTTACACGGATCTATTTGGATCTGTAGAATTCTGCCAAAATTGCTCATCTTTTCTTCCATGCTCCCAGTAACAGACAGTAAACATGGTTTTTTTAATTTATTTAGGAATTTCTATTAGAAATACCAAAGAAGAGGCCAGTCATGGTGTCTCATAGCTGTAATCCCAGTACTTTGGGAGGCTGAGGTGGGTAGATTACCTGAGGTCAGGAGTTTGAGACCAGCCTGACCAACATCGTGAAACTGCGTCTCTACTAAAAATACAAAAATTTGCTGGGTGTGGTGGCACGCACCTGTAATCCCAGCTACTTGGGGGGCAGAGGCTGGAGATTTGCTTGAACCCAGGAGGCAGAGGTTGCAGTGAGCTGAGATCACACCATTGCACTTCAGCCTGGGCAACAAGAGCAAAACTCCATCTCAGAAGAAGAAGCAGAAGCAGAAGAAGGAGGAGGAGGAGGAGGAAGGGAGGAAGAAGAAGGGAGGAAGAAGAAAGGGGGAAGAAGAAGAGGAAGAGGAAGAAGAAAGAAGAATAAAAGAGAAGAAAGAAGAAGAAAAGAAAGAAGAAGAAAGAAGAAAAGAAAGAAGAAGAAAGAAGGAGAGGAAGAGGAAGAGGAAGAAGAAGAGGAGGAGGAGGAGGAAGAAGAAGAAGAAATCAAAGAAGAGATGCACATGTGGAAAAGGAAGCTGCTTCTGGGTAATACCCAGTATGTTTCTGCTAGAGCAGGTGGGTTTGTCAAGGGGCCATGGACAAACTGCATGCTGCTAAACAGTACACTCTGGGGAGTTGAGAATGTTGTCTCAAAGCCACTCGGGTGCTCTCTAAAAGATTTGTTTCATTTATTTGTTAGGTGATCAAAAAGTGACAATCCGCATCCTGAGACATGCTCTGAGATCTTTCATTACAAAGCAGCCCATAAAGAGAAAATGTATCTCTTTTGGGAGCAAAACTAAGAAAATCATCCAGAATTAACAAAAGGAATGACATGTTCATTCCAAGTACTGACATATTTGCAGATATCAACTTCTTGCAGTGGGAAATTATATATAAGTGATTTATTTTCATTAAGTCCATTTTCTAAGTGCTGTTCCCAAGAATATGCATTGGCTTCCTGCATGCCATCAGCCAAGGCCTGATCTGTGCTTGTGTTCTGATTTTCTTCATCATACTATTCCCCCAAATACTCTGCTTTATAGTTATATATGCAATCAATCTCCATATAGAGATTTATGTTGAAATAGATGCCACAAGCTAGGAAATGCTAAATGAATCCCATTACTCTCTTTTGTGAGAAAGAAATGCTTGTTGTTGACCAAATGCCAATCTAACTGGCTGCTCACTGACTGGGTTAATATGTGCCAGGATGGTATTCCTGAGCAGTTGGAGTTTTCATTAAAACATTAATTCCTGGGCTATTGTAGAAACATTAATAGTGAGCCAGTGAGTATGAGAATAAATATGAATGTTCCCTTCTGCCCAACATCCATACAATGTGTAACTTTTTATTACCAAGCTATTGAGATTACAATGAAAATTGCCCTTAATGCCAGCATAAACAAGGTCAGCCAATAACAGGAACAAAAATGTGAAAAACAAAACAGAAACCAGAACCACACACGTAATAGGTAAAAAGATCAGATGAATGGGAGTTCACAGGAGGATCTATACTGAGGAAACTGAGGTAAAGATGAACAGCTACATGTTTGTAATCTAAAGCTGGTGGACCCCACCAGTTGGCCCAACTGTGCCTTCATGGTATGGAGTTTCTTTACAGTAAACACCTCCTGCCCAGAAAGCAGCCACCTGGTAATGCATGATTTCCCTTCTCCACTGGCTTCTCCTTACACCCTCTCAGGCTCTGTCCTGGCCTGGCACCTCCAGCTGACATCTTACAAGCAAGTCCCAGCTGTTTCCCTCCATCATTTCCTAGAAAGCAAATTCTTCAAGCAGAGGCTGAGAGCCAACCCTGGATTTGACAGGTATCTGACTTGGAGAGATCTCAAGCATGTGTCTTAAGCATCCAGCATGGACCCAACAACTTGTGCTGTTTTGGGGACACTCCCAAGGACCATAGAGATGGGGCCCTGTGACCAGGAGTGTGCCACCTCATTGAAACAGCAGGATGCCAGCAACAGGTGGGCCCATGGGAAAACCTGTAACTCAGGAAAGACAAGGCAAGGTCCTATGTTCACAGACATCAGTCTGGCATCTCTGCTATGAAGGAGCAGTCTAATGGTGAAATCTAACAAGCAGGCATCTCTTGAGCAACCAACAATATGCTCTCTACCTGGACAGGCCGTGGGTTCTTTGGTGGGAAGGCAAGACGACCAGCTTTTTAGTTGAGTCCAGCTCTGCCTCTTACTAGAACAAGGCTAGGGTGACGTTTCATAAAAATTGATTCATTAGCTATGGACTGAGTGCCTACCATATGCGTGTCACCATTCCAAGTGCTTGGCAAACATCAGTGGACAAGAAAGGCCAAGTTCCTTGCTGTTATGCAGCTTATATTCTAGCAGAAGACAATACACTTCATAAGTAAGTCAATCATATAAGAGTTAGGAGATGATAGGAACTATTGCAAAGTTTAAAAGTGGAACAGAGTAAGATGACCTGGAGGCTCAGGGATGCGGAGTGTGGATGCAGCACATGTTGTAGTATTAAGAGCCAGCGGTCAGAATGGGCCGGTAGAGAACAGGAGATTTGAGCAAAGGCATGAAAGCTATGAAGAATTAGCCAAGCAGTTATTTGGGATTCCCAGGGGAAGAGTGCTGCAAGGGTGCCCTGGCTACAGCAAAGGACTTTCAGTGCAAGGAAGCATGGCAGGTCAAGGAACAGCGAGGACACCGTGAGCAGCAGTGGAATGGACAAGGGCCTAAATGATAGGACAGAGTTGCAGGAGGGTGACGTGAAGATCATTGTCAGCGGTAACTCACCTCCTCTTGCCCTCACTTCCTCATTGATACGATGTATAGAAAAATACCTCTGCAAGGGGCTGTGAGAAGGTGATAACAGGTGTGAAGGGCTTGGCATAGTACACAGTGGAGTGTCCGTAAAAGTCCGTGGTTTTTCTTCTCCCTCTTTTGCCCCAGATGACATAACTCATACAAATTAGCCCAAAATTAGAGCTGGGAAGTGGGAGCTGTGCTCTACAACAGAGTAGCGGAGTGCACACATTTTTAAATAAAATGTTTAAAGTTTTTGTCAACAAATATGAAGGTTTTCCCTGCCCTAGACTCCCACCTCCAGCCAGCATCCAAGCTCGAGACTCCCTCAGTCCCTTGGCGGTAGGTAGGAGTTGTACGATCCAGAGACTCAACATCAATGCGGAGAGTCCAAGATAGAGGAACATTTGTTCCCAAGGGGCTCCTCCTTCCCTCCCTTGTCTCTTTTCTCCCCCAACACCCCCATGCTTGCCTGGGCCTTAAACTGTGGGGTGGGGCCTTATCCTGCCGCCGAGTGACTGTCACCATGGGCCCTCCTGGTTGTTGCCACTGGGCACAACAAAAAGCATCTCAAGTACTTCTTGGAGGAGGGAAGTGGGTATAGACCACAGGTTCTTAAAAACAAAGAGGGCATATGAGAGAGGGGACAGCAGACAGGCAGCAGGTCTTCCTTGAAGCAGAATGCTCACTCCAGGAGACCTGGGGGCTTCCATTTCCACCCTCCTTAGGGTAGGGGGAGAGAGTTGCAGCCTTTCTGGCTGTGGTTTCTCCCGCTTCTCCCTTATGACCAATGAGAGGAAACCAAGAGGGAGAAGAGTCCTCTTCGTACTGCAGAAGAAGTGCTTGGATGGGAGCCTGCGGCAGCCAGACTGCCAAACGCGCAATTTCTTGTGGCAAATGCCTCTCTCCTTCCCACAAACCCTCCCCATCCAAGGATGGGCCCAGCGTGGTGAAGTGGTGTGGATTTCCTCCAAGCAGGAACCGAGGCTAGAGTTTCTTCTCCAGGCCTGACTTTAGGTCACAATGCCTTGAGAGAAAAGTGAAGCTGAGGAACAGCACAGCAGGAAGGAGCAGGCTCCCTCTTGGCCATCCTGGAGCCTGTTCTGCTTGTATGTAAAGGAAGGAGTTGCAACATTAACATTATAAATCTGGTCATCCCATTGTAGAGTTCCTGGTTGGCCCAGCTCTGCTCGAATTAGGAGGCTCAGGGCAGTGCCTACTATTCCTGCTCATGCACCAAATAATAGGTATAGTGTTCCAGTATCTTTGTGATTAGTTGAGAATAACCAAGGATTGATGAGGAATTTTCCTTGTTGTCAGGCAGCAACTGCCCCATTCCTTTTCCCCTTCTAAGAACTAACTGACTTGTCCCTCTCTGTTCCACAGCAGGTCACAGATGAAAATCACTGGATCTCCTGCCTAGGAATTCCTGAACTCCAAGGAAAGCACCGCTCTTGTCTATGTTTACCAAAATGGGGCCTGGGGAGAAAAATTAGATCATAATTCTGACCTCCATGTGTTTTAAATGAGCTGAGTGGGAGACAAGACTGACACAAAAGACAAGAGTGAGCTTTGACGACGGTGCACAATGAACACCAACTGTATAGTAAGTGTCACTGGATCAGAAGGGAGGAGAGCCAGGAGACCCGGAAGATTCTATGGAAGATGAGAAATTTAATAATGAGGCCAATAGGGCGACCAGACAGAGGAAGGGATATTAAGGACAAGTACAAAACAACTTGCATAAGCAGGATGGGGGCAGACCGAGCAGAGTGTCGAAAGCAAAGGGGAAAGGCTTAGAATTATTCATTAAGAAATGACCCATGGAGAAATATGGGGTCATTGAAGGTTCCATGTGCTGGGCTGATGTTGATGATGAAAGAGCTGCTGCACAGCCCTTTCACCTTCCCATGATGCACAAGGCTGTCCAGACACACAGCACACACTCAGTGCATCAGCAGAAGTAAATGCTGCCCAGATCCCACGGAGTCACAGCCACAGAGAACATTCTTCCTGAGTGGATGCGATCTCTGGGGAGGCTTCTCGACCTGGATACTCTATTTCTGGCAGCCAAAGAAGGCTGCCCGGATAGGGGAAGCTCTGCATATGAAAGTAATGTCAGCGCCTCTGGAGGGGAGGCTGGAAGCAAAATCCCTCTGAAAACTCACAGATGGCAAGCACAGACCACATGATTTTGGCCCCATCCGTTTTTTGTTCTTTTATTTTGCATTTGCAGGTTCCAGTCACAGTAGCCTGGGAAACACTTCGTGACAGAGGGCTGGATTGGGTGGAGGAGGAGAGGGACAGAAGGATGTGCTCCAGGGCCCACTGCTGGTAGGCAGACCCTACCCTGCTGCCAACACCTCACCTAACTGCTGCAGGTGGCACCAGGCGCTCGAGCTGACCTCTGCCTCCACTTTACATCTCCTCTCAAGTTCATGCCCATCCACAAAGGAAGGAGCACTCTCCTCTCCTTGTTCCATCCAGTAAGACCTTCCTTAAGTCAAGTCCTCTTTCTTTCCTACTCAGTGGTCATGGCTTCATCTGAATGGCAGAAAAACTGCCGGGGATACATTGAAGAGGTAAATGTAACCCCATTACATATCCAGAGGACTCTCCCTTCAGAAGGTAGAGATTGGGGTAGGGAGGGGCGTTGCTACTGGGAAAAGAACTAAGGATCCACACTTCCCAGTATAAAAATACTTCTTTCTGTCCTTCACAATGTTATCTGTGGTTGGAATTACCCTTCTCTTTTAGTAAATATTTATGGTACACTTACTCTTTGCTCCAGGACGTGTGTTATATGCTGATGCTGATGACCTGTGTGTTTGCTGTACCCCAGTAAATTTCAATGTCTTCAGCCAGCACTCATGTGCTATCTCCCTTAGCACTGTGGGAGACCATGCATCATGCCAGCTCTTTGAGAACCTCTGCAGAAAGCCAGATGTGAATCTTCTGCACACTCCACAGCCTCTGGGCTGTACTCTGGTTTGTCTGCTACTCAAATCTTTGCCAAACTCCCAGTCCTTTGAATCTCCTTGCACTGAAGTACAGACTGAAGCACAGTTTGCTAATTATGCAATCTGGCTGGATTAAGAGGGGCCGCAGTAAGGCAGGAAGGAAGTCCCAGTGGGAGTGGTGGGAAGCAGCACTGGCTAGGATGGCACCTAGTAAGGCAGGCGGCAGGCCAGCCTGGCCCTGGATGCAGTGAGCATTTGGTGAAAGCTGGATGCTGGGCCTGCTTGAGATCAATGACGTCGAGGAGACATGCTCCAGGCTCCTGCAAGCTGAGCTCCTACCAGCTCTGAGATCGGCTCTTGGAAAAGATCACTGGCACTTACTGAGGTGAAAGTCCCAACTCTAGTTATGAGATACAGTCTCAGGATTTTAAAAGACCCAGGTTTTGGCTCCCCTGCCTCCAAATGAGAAGCCCCACTGAGCCCAACTCTACCCCCACAAGCCATCAAAGGTAAGGAGGTGAGAACCTCAGCCCCAAGGGGCTGGCTCACACTGAGACATTCCGGTTTACACTGAGACATTTATGAGCTTTGTGGATTGCTCCCCTGGTATTTCTAGTCTTTCACAAAAACATGGTGTTTTTACCACGATATTCCAGAATAATTTGGCTCAACGTCACAGAATGTTGGCAGCATTTAACAGCCTTGTAAAAATATATTGGTGAGGTTTGTTGGCCATGTGATTTTAAAAAAAAAAACAAAAAACACACTGTTTGGGCTATAGCTAAGTGTGTGTATCACTTATTTAAAGTTCATGCTATTAATTAATAAATGCCTGCTTTAATCTTGCCTATCATCTCTTTCCAGGCAAAGAGTTTATTTTATTCTAAAACAAAAAATGCCAGAGCAACAGAATGAACTAGCTGGCTGTGAAGGTGGTTATGGTGACAGTTACCTGCCTTCCCTCCACCATTCTGTTGACCGTCCTCGCCTCTGTGCTCATCTCAGGCCTGGGGCACACAGCTCCCCAATACATGACCCCAACTCCCCGACTCCCCTGTCCCTCAAAGAACTTCTTTCTGCTGGACCTACCAATCTCTCAGGGAACAGTAACCCACACAACTTCTTTATTATTATTATTATTATTATTATTATTATTCTTTAAGTCCTAGGGTACATGTGCACAACATGCAGGTTTGCTACATATGTATACATGTGCCATGCTGGTGTGCTGCACCTGTTAACTCGTCATTTACATTAGGTATATCTCCTAATGCTATCCCTCCCCGCTCCCCCCACCCCACGTCAGGCCCTGGAACCCACACAACTTCTAAAAGGAGAAGCGGGTGCTTGGTATTCTGACTCTCTTGACACTCTTCTGAGCCATGTGACCTTCTTGTGCTCCATCCTGTACCATCAGCTGTGTCTTACCATGCAGGTCACTCAGCCTCTATCCCAGTTGCTGCTGGAGACCATAGCCAGCGGCAGGAAGGATTTACACAGATGCCTTCCTGTACAGAGCTGATGTCTATAACCAGTTCTGGATTTTTCACCCTGTGGCAATTTCTGCTCGGTTCAGTTAAAATCAATAACCACTTGGGTTTTTAGCTGAGAATGGACTGTCTCTAAATAAATATAAAGATATGCTGTTCCTCATGCCGTGGCATTGCTTATACAATGTATTGGACTAAAATATACCTATCTCCTCTTCTTTTTGTTTTTTTACAAAGTCCTCAAACTCGTAACTCAAGGATCCTCCCATCTCAGCCTCCCAAAGTGCTAGTGAGCCACGTCACCTGGTCTCCTCTTCTAATGGGCTATTTTAGACAGCAAGAAGAAGGGATAATCTGCTGCCCCACACTGTCTTTATAGAATCAGCGTGTCCTTGGCTGGGCACGGTGGCTCACACCTGTAATCCCAGCACTTTGGGAGGCTTAGGCAAGCAGATCACCTGAGGTCAAGAGTTTGAGACCCCCCTAGCCAACATGGTGAAACCCCGTCTCCACTAAAAATACAAAAACTAGCCAGGTGTTGTGGTGCATGCCTGTAATCCCAGCTACTGAAGAGGCTGAGGCAGGAGAATCGCTTGAACCCGGGAGGCGGAGGTTGCAGTGAGCCGAGATCACATCACTGCACTTCAGCCTGGGGGACAGAGCGAGACTTTGTCCCAGAAAAGAAAAAAAAAAGAATCAGCATGTCCTTGAGTTTGTATTAGAGCCCAGTATACTCTTCAGAGAGTTACCAGGGGCATAAACTCAGGGGGTGAGTTCAGTTAGGGCAATAGGTGTTCAGGATGACTGAAAGCTATCATAAAAATGCACTTACCTTTTATCCCTTCCACCTAAAGACTGCACGCCTGAATGGGCCACATCAATCTCAGCTTTTTCAAAATCGTTCTTTGGCTGTCATGGGAATGTCCAGAGCACCCAGGTTTGGGGGCAGAGGGTGTGGGAGATAGAGGGTTGGGTCATAAGCCTGGCTATGTTAAAGATACAGTTCAGGAGCTGGCCACAAGGCTACAGTATTCAAAAATATTGGGTCACTATCTTTTAAGAAAAGACAATCAGCAAACTAACAGCTAGTAACCATGTTTACCTTTACCCAGCGTCACTAATGAAAGGCAGAAACTGCCAGTCTTTACTTGAATACGCTGCCCTGACTGAACACCTTAGGAGAAAAAGAAGAGTTTTTAAAATCGATTCTAAGCACATAATCAGAAAAGCAAGCAGGAATTTATATTCAATCTTTTCATTGCTAAATGTCATTTATAATAGTGAAAAATTAAAACCAACCTACAGTGTAAATAACAAAAGAAATAGCTAAAATTAAGACACATTGATAAGTCAGAATGTTGTATAGCCACTAAAAAGGACGTTAAGCCAAAAAGGTTAATGATGTAACAAAATAGTCATGATTATGTAAAAAGCAGGATTTAAAATTATATACACAATACAAGTTTTTAATTTGACGTGAATGGATTCTGCATCATTATTATTTTCTTCTGTGGTTTCCAGATTTTCTGTAACATAGATTATTTTCCAGATTATTTAAAACGAAAAAGAAAACTAGGAATTTGAAGTGGAGAAGAAAGTCACTTTACATAGGATACATTAGATGTTTCTCAAAATAGGTAACTTCCTGACTGAATGAAAATATGATTTAATTTCCATGTACAATTCAGTAATTGAACAAGTATTTATTAAGTGCCTACAATTTGCCAGGTCACTTATTTATCCGTACAATAAATATTTACTGGAGACTGAGTAAGAGGTACAGGAAATAATAAAATAAATTCTCTTCCCTCTTGGAGCCAAGAATCCGCTAGGAAATGGTGATACTGAGATAAAAGACAAAACTCTCCCCTCAAGTAATGTCACAGTCCAGAAGGAGAGACAGACAAGTTAATAAAAAGTGATGCTGCCCAGCTTCAGAGCTAATACTCTGCTGGGGTATATTACGGTGTAACCTGAAGAGATCTCCAAAGCAAAAAAGGAAGAGAGCCCGACAGGGGCTGTTGGTCAGCAGCCTAGTCCTCAGTTAGAATACAGGAAGACTTCTCCTGATTTCTTTCTTTTGGCTTCTATTAATTCCCTAATTCATTATCCCCTCCACCCAGGGGGTTTCAACTGTGTCCAAAATAGGTAACTTAGAGACCACTTTAAATTAAAAACCAAAAAGATCTGAGTTCTCCCTGTTCATACCTACCCTACCACTAAGCAGAAGATTCGGCCACCACCATTTCTTAAGGATCCTAAGGAAATCGGGGTTTAACAAAACAATGACAAAAAAGCCTAGAGACAAGGCAAAGAAACTTGGGGAAAGAGCCAGCATTTGTCTTCAGTCTCCACCTTTCCTTTCCACCTCCTAAATGGCTTTTAAATGTCTTCAGTGACATGCTGATAAAATCCTACACTTGTGTATCACTTTGCATGGGCGAGTCTTATAGGGGTAGGGTCCCAGAGAGCCTAAACAGAATCTTGAGTCTGGTTTCATGTAATTCACGAGAGATTGGTGACCATTCCCTGCTCAGGTCTACTCGCACAAATTGATGTCTGTGGGAAATTGTTCTTGTTTTGTGGTTGCTGTTATTGTCACTGTTTGTTTGTATTGTGGCTGCAAGAAATAGATGCAGGGAGATGGAGAAGAGCAGTAAAGGAATGAGAAGAGTCTACAATCAACCAGCAGGGGACAAAAGTCAGGAGAAACTGTTTTTAATGAACATGTCACCTCATTGTACCCACGTGCTGGTGGGGCTAAGGACATTAAAGTGCCACACACCATTTCTTAGAAGACCTATACTTCTTGGCCAGGTGCAGTGGCTCACACTTGTAGTCCCAGCACTTTGGGAAACTGAGGTGGGTGAATCACCTGAGGTCAGGAGTTCGAGACCAGCCTGACCAACATGTTGAAACTCCGTATCTACTAAAAATACAAAAATTAGCTGGGCGTGGTGGTGCATGCCTGTAATCTCAGCTATTTGGGAGGCTGAGGCAGGAGAATCACTTGAACCCAGGAGGTGGAAGTTGCAGTGAGTCAAGATCGCACCACTGCACTCCAGCCTGGTCAACAAGAGTGAAACTCCAACTCCAAAAAATAAAAAAAAATTAAAAAAAATTAAAAAAAAGACTTACATTTCTCTCTGATCATGAAAACCACAAAACTGAAAATCATGTTTTCAAGTATTTATTAATTCTCAGCTTTCCACCAAAGTTTTGATCTGCTGACCACAGACATCACTGTAACAACGTTGAACTTTCAAGAATCTCAGAGTCATATTTAAAGCTTATTTACCAAAACTATGTAGCCCACCCTTCTCCAATATCTGAACATATATTCCCTTAGTTTTGACTTTTTTTTTTTTTTTTGAGGCCAAGTCTCGGTCTGTCGCCCAGGCTGGAGTGCAGTGGCACTATCTCGGCTCGCTGCAAGCTCCACCTCCCAGGTTCACGCCATTCTCCTGCCTCAGCCTCCCGAGTAGCTGGGACTTCAGGCACCCACCACCACGCCCGGCTAATTTTTCATATTTTTAGTAGAGATGGGGTTTCACCATGTTAGCCAGGACCCGCCCGCCTCGGCTATTATGAGTAATTTGGTTGTTCCCGATTCCTTTATTTTATCTTACATTCTTTTCTTGTATGATGTCTGTGGTCAGAAGATCAAAACTTTGTTTGGTGGGAAGCTGAGAATTAATAAATACATGAAAATATGATTTCCAACAATAGCTCCGTGAAATAGGTAGCCCATGCTGTGTCTCAGTTTTCCAGATGCAGAAGTTAAGGTGAAGTGTCAAATTATGTACTGTTGTGTTTTGAGTCTTTGCATGTTAAAAGAGGGTGGTGCTTACTAGAAAGAAGTGGATCACAACTTGGAATTTCTATAATTGGCGAGGGAGATCTTTGTCTTTCTCATATGCCCATAAGCCTAGTCCTGTTAGCTGATACCACCTTCTCCTTACTAAAAAATTACCTGCCTGGCTAACTAATGAAAAAAAAATGATGGAAAAAGAACTGTCAGATGATGCAGTGTTCGGTCTCCTAGGGAAGGACCAGGGCCACAGAGAGGAGGACCAGTTACTGGAAGAAAAGAAAGAGAGGTGGGGGAGAGCACAGCAGTTTCAAATGAAAAATTAAATTAATTTTAAAATCTAATTTAAAGCAAAATAGAGCAGCAGATGTGGAGGGAGTTGAAACTCCTCCTTGAATTGTATGCCCTAAACTTTCCTGTTCTTTCATTCAGCCTGAACATCATCCTATTTATACCAAAGAGCAAAACTGGATTAATTAAGAAATAAAATACCCCAGACAGTTCATTTCTAGGGATAGTTTGTACACAGCATGTATGAGAGGAAGGAAATGCTTGAAATTTTAATTTCTCCGGAAAAAAAAGACCACCAAGGCTTCCTACCTCAAACTTTAAAAGCATATTTTCCTATAAGGCTGTGCTAATGAGCTTTCTATCCCAGAATCAAGTATTAGTAAACTACATATTTATTTTTGCAGCTTTTTTTTTTTTTTTTTTTTTTTTGGAGACGAAATCTCGCTCTTGTTGCCCAGGCTGGAGTGCAGTGGCACTATCTCAGCTCACTGCAACCTTTGCCTCCTGGGTTCTAGCAATTCTCCTGCCTCAGCCTCCCAAGTAGCTGGGATTACAGGCATGCACCACCACACCCATCTAATCTTTTTTTTTTTTTTTTTAAATTTTAGTAGAGATGGGGTTTCACCATATGGTCCAGGCTGGTCTCGAACTCCTGAGCTCAGTCAATCCACCCACCTCAGCCTCCCAAAGTGCTGGGACTAGAGGCGTGAGCCACCACGCCTGGCCCACAGTGCATTTATTCTAACACCAAATATTTATTATTGAACCCTTCTATGAGTCTGGAGCTGTACAGGCTTCTCTGCTGTGTAGGTGGTTTTCGAGATTCTGCTGGCTTCCAGACAGTTAGGATGCCAAGATCCAAACTCAAGTTACAAGCCAGATAGGTTCTGCAACACTTCTGCACAGTTGTCATCAGCGAGACAGTTCATATCAAGAAATTACAGAATCAAACTGCTTCCATTGTGCTGCTGCAGAACAAGTGTTTAAAAACAGCAGCTGCCAAGGAGCCCTGCTATGAATCATGTGCCTTTCATGAGGTGAACTTCCCCTCCCTAGAGATGAGTGAACAGCAACTCAGGAATCCGCATCCCCACACTCAGCACTGCTGGTTTGTCTTGTGTTAGCCACGGACCTGACATCCGCCAAAACACCTCGCAGTGTAATCAAGGGTGTTGTCTGGTTCTACCCTCACCTTGTATAAAACCATTCTTTATACACTGGACTTTCTATTTAATCATCTCTGCTCAAGGTGTTTAAATCATCCAAAAATCTAAACAGCTTGATTGAAATCTGCTTTTGGATATTCTTTTCTTTTCCGCACATGTTTAAGCATCACAGTGAAAAGCAGGTTCTAGTAACAGGTAGGAGAAACCAGCTGGGGATATTGCTGTGTGAAGCTATTGATTAGAAAATGTAGTGGCCGGGCACAGTAGCTCACGCTTGTAATCCCAGCACTCTGGGAGGCTGAGGTGGACGTATCACAAGGTCAAGAGATTGAGACCATCCTGGCCAACATGGTGAAACCCCGTCTCTACTAAAAATACAAAAATTAGCTGGGCATGGTGGTGTGCGCCTATAGTGCCAGCTACCCGGGAGGCTGAGGCAGAAGAATCGCTTGAACCTGGGAGGCAGAGGTTGCAGTGAGCCAAGATCATGCCACCATACTTCAGCATGGCGACAGAGCAAGACTCCATCTCAAAATAAATAAATAAAGAAAAAAGAAACAGTGGAGATCTCACTAGCCACATCAACAGCAATAGTGTCAAACATTTACTGGATGCTTACTAGGAGGCATGCCCTGGGTCACATACATCCATGCTGTATTAGTTTGCTAGGGCTGCCATAACAAAGCACCACCAACTGGGAGCTTAAACAACAGAAATGTATTGTCTCATGGTTCTGGAAGCTAGAAGTCCAAGATCAGTGTGTCAGTAGGGCTGGTTCCTTTTGAGGGCTGTCGGAGAGAATCTGTTCCATACCTCTCTCCTAGTATCTTATCGTTTGTTGGCAATTTTGGGCATTTGTTTTTTTTTTGTTTTGTTTTGTTTTGTTTTTTTTGTTTGTTTGTTTGTTTGAGACGGAGTCTCGCTCTGTCACCCAGGCTGGAGTGCAGTGGCCGGATCTCAGCTCACTGCAAGCTCTGCCTCCCGGGTTCACGCCATTCTCCTGCCTCAGCCTCCCAAGTAGCTGGGACTACAGGCGCCCGCCACCTCGCCCGGCTAAGTTTTTGTATTTTTAGTAGAGACGGGGTTTCACTGTGTTAGCCAGGATGGTCTCGATCTCCTGACCTCGTGATCCGCCCGTCTCGGCCTCCCAAAGTGCTGGGATTACAGGCTTGAGCCACCGCGCCCGGCCCAATTTTGGGCATTTGTTAGCTTACAGATGCATCATCCTGATCTCTGCCTTCATCTTCACAGTGTTCTCCCTGCGTGGGTACCTCTGTGTCCAAATTTCCTGTTTCTATAAGCACATTAGTTGCACTGGACTAGGGCTCACTCTAACGACTTCATGTTAACTTGATCATCTGCAAATACTCTATTTCTAAATAAGGTCACCCGCACAGGTACTGGGTATTAGGACTTCAACACGTTTTGTGGGACACAATCCAACCCCTAACACATGCATTGTCTCATTCAATGCTCACACCAGCATCATGAGGCAGGGGCTATGATTACTGACATTACAAAATGAGACAATGAGACCTAGACAGTTTTGCTTACACTTTTCTTTTGCATCTACTACACAAATAGTAGAACTAGGGTATGGATGCAGACAGTTTGATGCAAAAAACCACGCTCTTAATCACCACATGAAATTTCCAAAAGAGCATGAAGAACTTTCTCCACCTTTCGGCTGCTTGGCCATAGGTTACATACTGTAGTCATCCACTCTACTCAGAAGAATGCTAGCTACGCTTGGTTGAACACCTATTATATATATATTACATTATCTCATTTAATCTCCCAAGCAAATTTAGAAGTTCAGTACTCTTTATCCCAGTTCACTGATAAGCAAATCGAAAGTCAAAGAAGTAGAGAACAGCTGGCCAAGAAAGCAAGAAAGAGTTGAGCCAGGATTCAGGTTGCCCCGGCCACTACCTACCACCAAAATACACTTGAGCCTGAAGATGTATTTTCTCCACTGTGCTGTGCTGCCTTTCATGCAAAGCTCAGAGCACACCAGGCTATGATTCACTCACATGAAAAAATAAGAGGTCTGAGTAAATCTCACAGTACTCATTTTAAAAGGGTACACAAAACAAATCTCAATTCCAAAGAATTTGGATCAGCCAAGAGAAGGCATGGGAAAATATCAAATGTTTGTATGATTACCTGGGCAACCTTTTCTGTGCTATGTAAATGTGTAATGACTAATCAACCAGGGTGGCCAAGGGATTTGTTTCTAGAGATAGGCAATTTTCACTTGTGCCTGTGATTGGCTCAGTTCTGTATATGAAGAGGGAAAAGGCTTCCGTTTATGTAGCATAACAATGGACCAAAACAAAAGCAGAAATCATTTTACTCATGCTTAGGTAAGACATTTCCATCTTTCTTAAATCTTTGTGTGTCTATTTTTGTGTTCATAGCAACCGGCAGACTAGAACAGAAATGTGCCTGCGTTGAGTACAAAGCGAAGGCAGTGTTGGGTGGTGGGATGCGTGCTGAAGAGGGATAGCTAATGTTTGGCAAGTGTCAAAAACAAATGGCCACTGATCAGGAAGAATCCTTAGCAAAATAAGAGCAAGATTTTCCAGGGGCTGTTGACCATGACCAGTTTTCACTTTTCTGACATTCAATAAAAAACAGCACAAAACAAAAAACAGATCCTGACTCCCTGGGGCTTTGCAGTTTGCCAACTTTCTGAGGGCATTGCTAGATTTATAGTGCCATCATGTGGCCACTTCGCAATCTGTTCAAAAATTCTGCTGGATCCAAGCCTGGCAGGGTGACTGAATGGTTCCAGTTTCATGGTGTTGGGAGGCTTGTAGAACAGTGCTGGCTAGTCCCACATCTGATACAGGCAGCAACAGTGTGCTGGGGAAGGAGTTAAGAAAGAAAGAGCTGAGAGGCTCCCTGCAGGCAGAGCAGGGGCGGGACAAAGAGAATCCAGACAGTTGGACTTGGCCATGGGGACAGGCAGCTGGCAGAGAGGACATTTACCCCCTGGGATTAGGGCCATACTAGTGGGCTTGGGTTCATACGCAACACTTTCATCACTGAGAAGGAGGAATTGGCAAGAATAAGGCTAGGCTCCAACTCTCGTGGGGTAGGTGGGACTGGGAAATAAAATAGCAACTGGAGCTAAAACCCAGTTACAGTCTTCCCTGGTCACTGGCTCTTAGAAGAAGACAGGCATTCCATGCACCTCACTCAGGAGACCACCAGAAGTCCAGCCAAGCCCTGCCTGGGCTCTTTCCCAGGAAAGTGCTTCTGCTGACACTCTCCTGGTCATGCTCTTCTTTCCAGCAGAGGAAGAAATGTTGTCCACATAGGAGAAGTTGAGGTATGGAGCTTCATTGCTAGGCAGGGATCTAGGGTGGGTGGGTAGACAGTAAGCCGGTTATAGGTTCCGTGGAAATAGACAAAGGCCAACCAAATGAGAAAAGCAAAGGCTGTTTATTCTGAGCTTGCTATAGCAAGGAAGTTGGCCACCATCACTTGCATTTTGTCAGAGACCCCATCACAGGCAAAGCACTGGGAAAGCTTTAGAGTGGAAAAAAGTCTTCAGGTGTGCCCTGATGGGAGGTTGTTCGCCTGGGGAAGCTGCAGGTGGGCTAACTGGAAGCAGGGCACACTGTGTGATTGGTTAGGGGTAGGTGCAGATTTGGCTTTCTCTGGTTGTTCCTAAGTTAAAAATGGTGACGAAAGTTAGGGAAGCTGTCAGTTATTAATCAGGTCCTGGCCATTTTTGGCTGATTGTTACAGAAGTCATTGTTCAGCTTCCTGGATTGTCACCGGAGATAGCAGCCTGGCTTCCTACAAGTCTGAGTTCTAGCAGGCTGACTTCCCGGGTTGTTTATTGTACATAGGGGGGTTGGTTTTCTTCTCTGGTACAGAGAGTGGGTCAAAGGTCTATTTTTACATGTGGTCTGGTCTGTTTCTATATTCAGTCTATCAACTTTGAGGGGCTATGACTCAAGCAAGGATCAGCCTGGGAAGAGGTGGTCAGTGTTGGGAGCCCTCATCTTATGTCAGCAAACAGCGAGGAGTTGGAATTAGCAAAAGGCCCCACCCACCCTATCCCCAGTCAGAATCAGGTCTTCAAGGGGACAGGACCGGTTGGAAGCCCGGTGATTCATACCAGGTTGTATCATCGCTCAGACCCACAGCTCGGATGCACCCATGCTAAACCCTCTCCCAGCCACTAGTATGTAGCTGAAGCAACCTGATTATTTGCTGCCTTAGTCATGACTGGATGAGGAACTTGGAAGAGACTTCAGCTTCAGGAGAAAGAGGAGGAAGTGGTGCTTGTGTTGGTGGTATTGATGTTAGGCTGGCACATTTTGTAGGCATCTGGGAGACAAAAAAAAAAAAAAAAAAAAAACACAGAGCCTGGCACTGCCCCTGCTGGATGTCTTAGTGCCTCTAACTAGGGTTTGGGGCCCTGGCTCTGTCCGGCTAGTAAACGACATTTGATTTTTTCTGGAATGTAGTGACTATCATGTGGAAAGGGCAAGAGCTATAAATGCAAGCCTGGAGGTGCACACCTCTGGGAGGAAAACCTGGGTACAGGCACTCCTTTTTAATTCAAGGAGAGTTGGAAGAGCTCCAATCTGTGCACCAGCAGAGAGGGCGACTTTTCCTTTCCTGCTGGTGATTTTAACTCTACTCCCATTTTTACAGCATCTCTCAGCTGGGAAAAGTCGACCAACAACCCCCATATATACTGACATTATTCCTTATTTGTCAAATTCTTAAGAGTCAATTGGTGACACAGAAACCCTAGTTATAGCAAAACTGACTGTATTATGAACAGTATCTGGAAATGGGAAAATATGGGTGATTTAAGCTAGGCATGGTGGCTTATACTCATAGTCTCTGCTACTTGGAAGGCTGAGGCAGGAGGATCGCTTGAGCCCAGCAGTTCAAGGCTGCAGTGAGCTATGATCACATCACTGCACTCCAGCCTGGGTAACATAGCGGGTCTCTGTCTCCAAATACACACACACACACACACACACACACACACACACACACACAGGTAAGTGAATCGGGAAAGGCACTGGAGAGCAGACGGTGTATAATTGTTCTCATTTCTAGCAGTCTTGTTCTGTGTGAACATGTGGAGCGTACTGCGGGCCAGTGTGGAGTGTACAGAGTTCCCAAATTTCAGTCATAATTTTGGCCATATCTATACTCAGCCTACAGAGTTCCTCAATGTTTTTCTTTAAATTAATTTATTTGTTTTTAATTACATTTATTTTGAAAGGGAAATTATATCATTATTGAAAATAAAAAGTCAATATTACCTGTCATAAATAGAAAGTAATCCTAATTATAAATACATAACTAAACAAATCAAACTCTTCACCCATAGACTGTCCCCAAATGGTCTCCTATGCCACTACTGGTACTAGGGCCACATTTGGCGAAATACTTGTGCAATACTAGTTAAGAGCTCTAGCTCTGGTGTCAGATTGCCTAAGTTCGACTTCTAGCTGTAAAATCATGTGCAAATATTTAGCCTCTCTAAGTCTGATTTCCTTCCCTGTAAAATCATGTTTTTGCTTAATGGAGCTAATGTGAAGATTCAGTGAGATGATACATAAAAGATTTAGCACGATGCCTGGCATATGATAAATAATAAATATTAATATTAGCGGTCACTATTATTAGTATGATTACTATTATCCTTTTGAATTGGGTCACTGGTGCATAGCTCTTCCTAATAGTTGGCCCTCAAAACACTCACGCCTTATCTGTGGAGAGGAATGTGGTTGAAATACACAGAGGATGGATGTCTTAAAAGATTTGCAGACTACCGAAAATAAGAAACCAAGCCGAAGGGCCTTTCATGTTAAAAACGCCAGCCAGTGAGGCAGTGAACCTAAGTGTATCAACCTACTTTTCACTTTTATTTTTGATATGACTTGTTTCCTAGTCCCTTGGTTCTCTGTGGTATTTTTTTCCTGGCACTCACTGAATCAGTCAGAGTCCCAGCAGGAATCAGATCACACCCAAAGGAGTGATTGAAGGGTTTAATGACAGAAGGGTGTATTAGCAGAAGTGTGGGTAGGAGCTAAAGAAGCCGACTGGGCGCAGTGGCTGTAATCCTAGCACTTTGGGAGGCCAAGGCGGGCGGATCATGAGATCAGGAGATCGAGACCATCCTGGCTAACACGGTGAAATCCCATCTCTACTAAAAATACAAAAAATTAGCCAGGCGTGGTGACAGGCACCTGTAGTCCCAGCTACTGGGGAGGCTGAGGCAGGAGAACGGTGTGAATCTGGGAGGCGGAGCTTGCAGTGAGCCAAGATTGCACCCTGCACTCCAGCCTGGGCAACAGAGTGAGACTCCATCTCAAAAAAAAAAGAAAAAAAAAAAAGAAGCCAACAAAAGATGGTTATCTCCCAGGGCCTAGCAACAACAGGAAGCTCTTATACCCCTACAGCCTAACAGACAATGGGAGGAAGCTATTGCTGCAACCTGGGGAGAGCTGCAGCCATGATAGACCACTCCACCCAATGCTCCTCAGGGGTCTCCACGTTGGTAGGGACCAGCAGGGAGGGAGCAGAGAGAATACCTGCCATGGATGGATTCTCCTCCTGCCGCCAGTCTCTGGCCAGTGTCACTCAGAAACAAACCAGCTGCAGCTACAGCACAAGGGAAGCACTGGACATGCCATGCTTAGAGGTCAGCAGAGAAGGTTGGAGAGTGGAGCTGGAGGGTCAGACAGAGAAGGACCAACACATTTATCACATAACACGATGATGTTGCTAGATCTATGATGCCCTTTTGCATTCTGTAAACTCTCAGTAGAATGAGAGTTCTCAGTAGAATTTACTTAGACGTTAAGTAATTCAGACTGTGAATGTGTATGTCAGTGACACAAAGACAAGTGGGGGTGCAAACAAAATAGACGCATATACCACCCATCTACCACCCCCTAGGCCAGGAGACACTTCATGGGAGCTGGTGGAAGCTCAGCACTGGCTCCCATTTCTTAGCCAGAGCTCTGCTACTAAGCAGCATGCTTTTGGAGGCAGGTACAGTCCATAGAAAAGACTCTCATGACTTTTACCCTCACCACAAGCTAGCAAAATAAAGAAGCAATGCAATCAAAATCACGCACCTACTAGCACAGAAAGAGTTTGTTCCCCAAGTCTTTTGAGAAAGGAACCTAGCACTGTCAGTCTCAGGAGCAGATGCTAAACACCTGAGCCACACTGACTCTAACAGCAGTTTGGACTAACAGTGGCAGAGTGTGTGCTGGTTGAAGGGCACAGTCAGCACTGGTCAGAGCTGTGGGCTTCCAGGCCCCACTGGAGTAAGGTAGGCAGCCCCCCTTCTGTGAATCCTTCCACAGGACGCAAGTCCCAGTCAGGCAGAAACAATATTTTCTTGAATGAGGAAACCAGCCTGTTCTATCAGACTGCCTTCTCACATCTAGGCCAAGCTAATAATGCTGTTATCAGAAAAAGCCCCATGCACGTCTCTCTTTCTCTCTCTCTCTCTTTTTAAATGTACAACACACATATAAAATTTACCGTCTTAATCATGTATACCCAGAAGTATACAGTTCAGTGTTGTTAACTACACTGGCACTGTTGTAAAACCAATCTGCAGTACTCTTTCTTCTTCCAATACTGAAACTCTAAACCCATTAATCAATTCCTCGTTCTCATCTTGGATTAGCCTACTGTAGATGCCTCTCATCCAAGTGGGATCGTACAGTGTGTGTCCTTTTGTGACTGGCTTATTTCACTTAGCATCATGTCCTAAAGGTTCATTCACGTTGTAGCATGTGTCAGGATTTCATTCTTTCTTAAGGCTGGATAATATTCTATTCATGTAGAGGTCACATTTCGTTTATCCATTTATCTGCTGTGGGATACTTCGGCTGTTTCCACCTCTTGGCTATTGTGAATAATGCTATGTACATGAGTGTACAAATATCTCTTCAAGACCCTGCTTTTGATTCTTTTTGAGCCTATACCCAGATGTGGAATTGCTACACATCTTTTGTTTCACTCACCTCCATGCCAACTGTTTTCAGAGATATAGATTAGTTGATTTTCTGAACAGGACAATGTGGGCTTCTCTGCATCCCACAAAGCAAGTTCATGTTGGGGGAAGGATCTAGGATATGAAGTCACAACCCTGGATTTTAATCCTCTATGTTAATCATTTACCAGCTATGCAATCTTAGGCAATTTCTTTAACATATCTGAAACCTGTGTTTTTCTCCTACTAAAGGAATAATCACAGTATTAGCTTCCTAGGGATGCCTCAGCAAAGTACCAAAAACAGGGTACCTTAACACAAGAGAAATGTATTCTTTCACAGTTCTGAACACTAAAAGCTGAAAATCAAGGTACCAGCAGGATTGGTTCCTTCCTAGGAGCCCTTAGGGAAAATCTGCCCCATACCTCTCTCCTAGTTTCTGGTGATTGCCAGAAATCCCTGGTGCCCTCAGCTGGTAGCTATACAGCGCCATTGTTTGCCATCTTCCCTTTGAGTGTCTGTGTTCTCACTTGGCATGCTTTTTCTGTGTGTTTCTAAATTTCTCTCTTTTTATCGGGTCAGCAATAACTGGATTAGGGGCTATCCTAATCCAGTATAACGTCATCTTAACTTGATTATATCTACGAAGACCCATTTGGAAATAAGCTCACATTCACAGCTGCTGAGGTTAGGACTTCAACATATCTTTCAGGGAGACACAATTCAACCACAACACTCCCCCTCCAGGAGGTCTATGAGAATGTTCAGTCCATTTTGTAGATGCTGAGGCTTCGTACTGGAGAGGAGTCATGGACATGGCTAAACTGACATTGAGCTCGTTTGTCTTCTGAATGCAAGAACTTCCTTCTCCCTATGCTGCCTTGTCTCACAATGTTAGATCCATTCTTGTTTTTTTGAGCTCTACTCTAGTACCAACCGGGTCTGCATTCACTGTGAGTTGTCGAATGTTCAATGTTGTTTTCATCCCTGGGAGGATGAAGAATGTTAAGTGTGGATTTCAGTAGATAAAGCCCGGCTTTAGAAACTTTCTAACTTTTGTGGCCTTTGGTCTCTGAAGAATACGCCGTCTGCTGCATTGCGTTGTCCTCCTTGTCCTAGAAGAAACAGTGTGCCTAGGATGATCTCGGGAAGTGACACCATCAGGGCTGCGAGGTCATTACGTCCTTTCCCGGCCCATTCAGTAGTCATCACATCCATAAATACCACACCCCAGAGAGGCTTGGGCTGCCTAGCTGATATATTGTCTTCAGATGTTCGTCCGTGTCCTACATAACATTCTCCAAGCTGGGGCATACAAAATAGATTTGCTGGGAGCAAGGATAGAAATGATTAACTCGCAGCACTCCAACTATATTGCTACTAAATGGCTGACGTACCCAGATGCCCTGCACTCTAGAGGAATAACCATTCTCCAACATATGAAAATCAGCATTTCTAGAAGAGATAAAATTAAGGGGTGATTATTTGGCCTTAGACAGGATTTGTTGTGTGATTCCTTTAAGGAGATGATGTAATAAAACAATAATGTATTTTTACTTCAAATTTCTCTGAGCTCTTCTATTGGAATAGGTGCTACTGAATATTTATCACACAGCTTCTTTCCACAACATGCAGCTCTGGGGCCCCAAGATGGACTTTTTTTTTTTAAGGAGTACAGGGGCTGGGCACAGTGGCTCATGCCTGTAATCCCAGCACTTTGGGACCCAAGGTAGGTGGATCACTTGAGGTCAGAAGTTCAAGACCAGCCTGGTCAACATGGTGCAACCCCATCTCTACTAAAAATACAAAAATTAGCCAGGCATGGTGGCACACACCTGTAGTCCCAGCTACTCAGGAGGCTGAGGCAGGAGAATCGCTTGAACCTGGGAGGCAGAGATTGCAGTAAGCCAAGATCACGCCACTGCCTGGGCAACAGAACCAGACTCTGTCTCAAAAACATAAAATAAAATAAAGGAGTTCAGGCAAAGGATTCCCTGGACCCCCACCCGCCATGCAGCAGGCAGCAGCCCTGCATCCAGGAACCTCCGGTTGGTGCCAACGCTGCACTCGACTGTTGAGCTGCAACCAGCTGGAAAGAAGAAGTGACAAACTCAGTGACACAGACTTCTCAGAGGCTTGAACAGGGCCACCTGGTGATTTATTTACAGAGGCAGCTTTGCTGTAAGATCAACACCAGGGCAATTCGACCAGGCAGGCTGCTAAACCCTAAGGCAAAGTCTGAGTTTTAAAGTGTTGTTATTTTATGCTCTCTGGGTCTAGTTAGTTTTAATGAGCTGTGGCTCGCTAGTAAAAGAATTGAAGAGCAATTCCTAATACGACCAAATCTTAGAAAAGGACTTGAGATGCAAATGGTTACATTCTCCTTTGTCCCTATCACCTACTCCCGGTCATATAAAGTAGCCTTGGCTTCCACATATCCCAGCAGACAGAACATCAGGTGGCTTATCTCCAGTTGTAAATGCCTGCTTAATGCTACTAATAGCATAAGTAATTTTGCTGGAAAGCCTGGGGAGGATTCCTCCATTTATTACCAAGTGAATCAATTCTAGCATTAATAGAAAAGACAGTGGCTGTAGACCACGATGCAAAATAAAGTGCTGCGTGTAAATCCTCGCAGGGTTCTCATGCCAGGATTCCAAAAGGGAAAGAGAGACCCTCCCTCGCCTCCCTTTCACCGGTTTTCCTGCTTGGAGTGTGGGAAAGGAGACTCTCAATTTCTGGCAGAAGCAGCCTGTGTTCTGCTGGTGCCCTTGAGACTTCAAACTGCAACAGCAGAGAAAGAAGGCGAGGGAACCAGATTGCAGGCATTGTGTTGCCAGTGGCTGAAAGGCGCGGATGAGATGATGCTGATTACAAGGACTGAAGGAAAGCGGAGAGCATGGTTCTGAAAATGGCTGAGAAAGGAAGAAAGAAACGCCCTGTGAGTTCGGGAAAGTGGATATTGCATATTAGGTACCTGCCGTGCATTTGTCCTTCAAAGATGAGGCCCATCCTGTCTAGAGTCAGTTTCACTGCTTCTCCCAGGGGCTCTCTCATGAGGCCAGGGACAGTGGAGAATCATTTTCACTGAAGAAGCAAATCTGATCAGACAACCCACTAGCATGGGAAATGGCAAACAATAAAGACACGTGGCCAGAAAATGCATTCTTCTGCTCCCCTTTGTTGGTACTCCCTTACATCCTCAATGTCCTCTCCCTATCACACCCAAGGCAACTCATGAGGGCAGACTGCACCATTTTCCTCCTGGATGACCTCACCTTCTTGAACATTCTAGTAGCCAAGCTGCCTCTTAAGCCCACTTTCACCCACACATATTTTTTTACAAATCCATTTTACAGGTGAAGACCCACACATTTTTAACGACTCTCCACTGCCAGTCCTTAAGCCCTCTCACTCAGGGGCCTGAGGTCCGAGCCACCCTGGGCAGCCGCAGCAAGGCACCACTGTTCAAAGCTGGGGAGTGAGCACAGACGTTTGCAGCAGCTGCAGAATTCACCCACATCTCACACAATTGTGCATATGGAAGGGTTAATCTTTCACTTGCTGTGATTGAATTGGCAGTTTCTTACCTGGAATCAAGAAACCCTAGTCATTTGCTGGAAGGAAAAAAGAGGACTTGAAGACAACCCTTTGTTTCTTTTTCAAAGCCACTTTTCTAAAAGGGCCAGAGGGAGAGATTTGTAAAACTACAGCCTGGACCTTGACAATGAAATGCCAATTAATTAGTTTTAAACGGGTCACCAAATATCCCCAGTGGTTTTTTTGTTGTTTTTTTTTTTACTTTAAATATACAACATTAGGAGAAAGTGTAATACTTTAAGAAATTGCTTAGAATCTTGTCTCCCATAAGAAAACAAATTCCATATCTTTTCTTATTCACTTGAATGTTTTTCCTGTCTCTGCTGTAAAACGTGTCAGATTTTCTTTAAAGTGCCTATTTTTTCTCCCCACGAGTATCCCTGTAGGTAGGAAATCTTGCTCAACAGAGCACTCACGGTTAAAGATTTCCAGACACTGGCTGGAATATTCTGAGTGTGATAACCAGCAACGACCTGCTGGGCCCTTCTCCCCAGCTGCTCCAGAGAGGCCTGTGGTTTTGACACTTGACTTGCTGATAAAGAGCAAGCTCTCCGAGCTTCTTCTGAAACTCCTCAGGCACCAGAGAAAGAGGCTGATTTCGCTTTGGTTGTCCCTGTGTTTCAGTCACTTTACTGTTCAGTTATCCACTGAGAACAAAACTAAAAGGAAAGCTCGCTTCTGTTTCATGATTGGAGCTGCATGGGGAGAGGAGTGGGCAGGACCAAGTCCCACCCCCAGAGAGGTCCACGTCCTGGCCCCCAGAACCTGTGAATCTGCTACCGCGCATGGCAAAGGGGCCTCTGCAGATGGGATTCAGTGAAGGATCTTGAGATGGGGAGGTTTTTTGGATTATTCCATTGGGCCTGATAGAACCACAAGAATCCTTATAAGTGAAAGGGGCTGGGCACGGTGGCTCATGCCTGTAATCCCAGCACTTTGGGAGGCCGAGGAGAGCGGATCACCTGAGGGCAGGAGTTCGAGACCAGCCTGACCAACATGGAGAAACCCCGTCTCTACTAAAAATGCAAAATTAGCCAGGCGTGGTGACGCATGCCTGTAATCCCAGCTACTCGGGAGGCTGAGTCAGAAGAATCGCTTGAACCCGGGAGGCGGAGGTTGCAGTGAGCCGAGAACGCCCCATTGCATTCCAGCCTGGGCAACAAGAGCCAAACTCCATCTCAAAAAATAATAACAATAATAATAAGTGAAAGAGCGAGGAAGGAGAGAGTGCGTCAGAGTGGTGAAATGGGAGAAAGACTTGACTGGCCATTGCTGGCTTTGAGGATGGAAGGCAGCCATGAACCAAGAATGCGGGTCGCTTCTAGAAGCTGGAAAAGGTAAGGAAATGAATTCTCCCCAAGAGCTTGCGCAATCAGCCTTGCAGATGTCTTCATTTTAGCCCAGTGAGACACATTTTGGACTTCTGACCCCCAGAACTTTGAGATAATACATGGGTGCTGTTTTAAGCCAAGTTTGCGGTAATTTGTTACAGCAGCAACACGAAACTAAGAGCAAGGAAACTGAAAAACAGTACTATCTATTATAGAAACCAATGAACTCCAGATCCCAAAGTAGCCATTTGCATTTGGGTAGCTCACATATCTCATTTGATCCTACAACAACTACCCTCGAATGTAAACCATTTTACCAGAAAGTAAACTTCTTGAGGGCAGAGCCTTCGTTTTGTTCACAGCTATATCCTCAGCACCTAGAAAAATATCTGGCACATCGTAACTGTTCCGTTGCGTGTATTAGTCAGTACACAACACTCTGGCCCAGTCAGGTAGATACAATACAATCCGCAGGCACAGTAACCTTTGTTAGGAATGACTAACATGTTTATTTATCTCTATTTTCCCCATCCTATTCCAAACCACCATCCTTCTGGCCACACCACTGTCTAGCCACAGCCACCTCTGGTCTTCTCCAGTAATTCCTCTATGTTTTAGTCTGAGTAGCCTTTTAAAAACACAGATTGGATCATGTCTCCCCATTACTCCCACCACAGGTCCTGGGACACAGAACGAAATCTTTGCAAAGACCCGATGGCTGCAAGCTCTTGCCCATGCCTTTCTGCCCAACTTCATCTCACATCACTCTTCCCATACCTGTTATGAATCCAACCAGAAGCTCAATGTGCCAAGTCCCTCCTACCTCAGGGCCTATGCACATGCTATTCCTCTGTCTTGGATGCATTTCCTTCCCCACCTGCTCCCACCATTTCTCACAGGTTCTTGCTCATCCTTCACTTTTCTTAACAGGAGTCACTTCCTCAGGACAACCTTCTGCAGTCCACACCACCAGATTCGCTGATACCTCCCCCCAACCCTCATGCTCTCATAACATTCTATGTTTCCTTCATAGTATGTATCACTGACTTCTCAATACCTAGCACAAAACTTGGAAGAAAGCAATGCACACTTAAGGCATAAAAGACGTTACTGAAAGTTAAGTGATTTCCCTAAATTCATATAGCTTGTCTAAGTGCTGGAGCTCGGGATAGAACACAGCTGTTCTGACTTCCACATCTGTCTGCTATTCCACCTGGCCTTGCTAAGAATTTTGGTTGGGGTATCTGCAAAACAGAAGAGGGACCACTACAAAGGCTGGAGTAGTGACTGCGTGGAGCCGAACTACAGAATAGTAATAGACTCAACCAAGCCAGCCTGGCACATGGACATCGGAGACAGGGCCTTGGCTCTGAGGACGGGGTTTCTTGGTCCAGGAGGAGGAGAAACAGGACTGCCAACAGCAATAAACCCCATAGAGTCTGACAAACCCCTGACAGATGACTCAGGAAATGGCTGGTGCTCACTCACTGGACTTTGCTATCACATTTGTGCATAAGAATGAGAAGATTATCAAAAATGAGTTAGCAAATTCTGAGTCCCATAGTAGGTGCCTACTGTGGACTGAATTGTGTCCTCTGAAAATTCTTATATTGAAGTTCTAACCCCCAATGTGACTGTATTTGGAAATAAGACCTTTAGGAAGGTAATTAAGATTAAATGAGGTCCAGTTGTGGCTATATTTGCAGAGCGGGCTTTTAGGAGATAATTAAGGTTGAAAGAGGTCATATGGATGGGGTCCTAATCTGATAGGATTGGTTTTACTACAAAAGGGAGAAAGAGCTCTTCCTCTCTCTTATCTCTCTTCTCTCTCCCTTTGTCTCTCTCTGGCGCGCACGCGCGCGCGCGCGCGCGCACACACACACACACACACACACATACACACACACGAAAGGCCATGTGAGGTCACAGTGAGAAGGCAGATCTCTGCAAGCCAAGAAGAGAGCCCTCACCAGAACCAGACTATGCTGGCACCCTGATCCCAGACTTTCAGCCTCCAGAACTGTGAGAAAATAAATGTCTACTTTAAACAGTCTGACACCTAGTCTATAGTGTTTTCTGATGGCAGCTGAACAGACCGGGACAGTGCCCAGATGTTTCTAGCATTAATATAAATTGTACAATCGTTCTGGATAAGAAGATTACAGCAAAATTAATTTCTGCTAAAGGGGTTATAGTAGCTATCTGCGATTTTGCCAGTCCAGCATCAATGCCCCCATTTTTTTAGTAACAGCACCTTGGCTTTCCTTTGGACAATCCCAGACTTCTCCCAGCACCGTGTCAACCCTATCACTGTAGCAGTCTTAGTGGAACTGTCAATTATGCCATATTTTCTCTTGCCAAGAAATGGGCATATGGCCCAAACCAGGCCAGACTGTAGCAGGAATTTGAAAGTTGAGCGCAGTGACACAAGAATTGAAAAAATACTGAAGCTAGTTTATTTTCATGATAGTATCTAGGAACAAATGGTGCCCGACAAGTCCCATTATCTAGATTCCTGGAGCTACCCTAATTCCTACCCCTTTCCAAAGCCTGGTTGGTCAGTTGCTTCTTCACTTTGATGAGACAGTCCATATCCTTCCAAAAAAACCTTTTCTAGTTTGAATTTGGATTTGGTTGCTTGCACCCAAAGAACTGTCAGTGACACATGGGTCTATCAAATCTGTGCTGCCAATTTTTCTAATGCCAATAAATTATCTTGATATCATTATGCAACTAAAACGCATATACATATTGAAAGCTATCTATAATTGGGCAAGAATTTTACTTTTAAAAAGTTTAGTGATTAGTATACACATTAGAAATGTGCTATATTTTCAGAAATGTTCTTTCTGCTTTTTTTTTTCAGCAGGAAAACCCTAATATTTAGGGCCATCTGGGTAACAACAGAGTTGATAAGATTTCTATTCTGAAACATTTGAACATTTAGGAGAATAAAGAGAGTAATATATATTTTAATATTTTAATACTAAAATGTTATAGACCTAAACAATAGTAGAATTCACCTGGTGAATCAATTTCAACCAAATTCTAATCTTCTTTTGCATGAAGTATGGATTTCAGCTTATTATTCTAGGTTAGCTCTTCTCTGAGGGAACTCTGAGAGCAAATTACCAAGACTTTTCTAGTAACATTTGTGAACTGTGGAAACTCAACTCTCTTTTCCAGGCTCAGTCCATCTATGCTTTTCTATTCTGATAGGGAGGAATGGAAGATGGGGAGATGCTTGATGTGTTGTGATGAATATTTAAGAACATTCATTCACTCACTGAAATAGCTCTTTCCATTTTAAATTATGTCTTTTTTAAGGAATACTTTAATTTTTTTATTGTGAAGCATATCATTTTTACAAAAAGATTGTCTAAAATGTAGCTGCAGAGTTTAAAGAATAATAATAAGCTCTCATGGTCTTTGAGAAACAGCATTACCAGTACTTTAGAGCCTTTTGTATGCTCCTCTCCAATTACTTCCTGATCCCTCTCCCACAGCTGTAACTACCATTCTGTATTGGGTATTGACCATCCTCTTTTCTGTATAGTTTTATGTCATATATATGGCTCTCTAAAAAAATACATTGTGCATATTCCTTTGCAACTTGAGTCTTTTGTTTAATATTGTTTTCTAGATTACCTAAGGTTGATACATGTACCTGTAGTTCATTCGTTTTGCATTATTCAGTAGTATTTCACTTTATAAGTATACCATAATTAGTTTGTCCATTTATGGATTATTTATTACTTTTTGTTCTTAAGAGTAAGGCTTCCGCACACATGTTTTCTAGTGCATATGTACGAAAGTATTTTTAAGGAACATACTAGGAGGGAATTGCTGGATCAAAAGTTAGGCACAGGTTCAACTCTCCAATATGCAAAATGCAATATTGCAAAAATTTCTGGACATGGTTATACAAGTTTATATCCCCACAAGCAGGGGATAGTGTTTCCATTGCTCCACACCCTTGGATTGAGGAGCGCCAACGTGATTTAATGCCCCTGGAACCTCTCTCTCCCCTCAGAAAGAAAAGACGTCAAGAGGATAGAGGACTCACATTCTGTTAACTCTTCTGCCTGTGAGCTTTTCCCATGTGATCTCAGTGAGTATAACTGTGTCTTCTTATGATAAGGAGTGATACACTTTTTTTTTCTTTTTTTTTTTTTTTTTTTTTTTGAGACAGGGTCTCATCTGTCACCTAGACTAAAGTGCAGTAGCACGATCATGGCTCACTACAGCCTCGACCTCCTGGGCTCAAGTGATCTTCCTGCTTCAGCCTCCTGAGTAGCTGGGACTACATGTGTACACCACCATGCCCAGCTAATTTACTTTCATTTTTTTGGAGAGGCAGGGTCTCCCTACATTACTCAGGCTGGTCTCAAACTTGTGGACTCAAGCAATCCTCCCATCGTGGCCCCCCCAATAGACTTTCAAATTTGTGTCAATCTATTAGACGTGCAATAATATCTTTGGGGGCAAAAGATAACTGAAAACTGATACCGCACAGTTTAGTTTCAGTTTGCATTTCCCTGATAACCAATGAGGTTGACATTTTCCTAAGATTATAGACTATTTGTATTCCCCCTTTTTAAGAGTTCTTGTGTTTTCCCCATTTTTGTATTAGTTTGTCTTTTCTATATTGATTCTTCAATGTTTTATATTCTAGATACTAATCTTTTGTCAATAGTTTGAGTGGCAAATACCTTCTCCCAATTTTTAGTTTATCTTTTTTATTCTCAATATTATGTCTTTTGATGAACTGATTTTTAGTCTTAATGTAACTGAGTGTATTAATCTTTTCCTGCATATTTTGCACTTTTGTGTCTTCTTCAAGAAACGCTTACTGGCTGTGCACGAGGGCTCACACCAGTAATCCCAACACTTTGGGAGGCCAAACCAGGAAGATCACTTGAGCCCAGGAGTTTGAGACAAGCCTGGACAACATAATGAGACCTTGTCTCTACCAAAAAAGAAAAAAAAAATTTTTAATTAGCCAGGTGTGGTGGTATGCACCTGTGTGCTTGTAAGAGACACTGTGATGTGACTCGGAGGACCCCCTTCTGAGGCGAAGTAATTCTCCCAGCAGCTGAGAGTGCTGCTGGCGGACAGCCCTCAACTGTCAACCTTCTTCAGCTGAACAAAGTCACTCTGCCCACATCACACCCATTTCTTGGGGCAGCCTACCTCAGGTAGCTGGTTAACGTGAGGTACAAAGGCCCAACTTACTCACCCCAAGTCAGGCCAACTCCAAAGAGCTGGTCTATTTTCAGAGCTCTCTGTAGGGTAGGCTGAGGCTTTCCCTAGGCTCTACTGCAGCCCCCCACTTCTCTTACTTCTGCCCAGTCCTACTTCCTTCTTTTCCCTTCCATAGGTGCTAACAACAAGAACACTCCCTAATAATCCTCCTGCATGTTAATCTCCATCTCAGAGTCTTCCTAGGGATCCTAAGCTGTGACAATTACTTTAATCAATCCTTAATTAAGATAATTTATGATAAACTAGTAAAACAATTCGGAATAAATCAAACTCAGGCCAAAAAAAAAAAAAAAGCCTATATAGAAACTGAGCTGTAAAATGCAGTTGGCAACAACCAATTAGTAGAACTTATGTGCCAAACACTTTGCCAAACTTTCTCTTCTGAACACATGCTTCCTCCTAAGACTTTGCTAATTCTCAGACCTCTGATGAGTTTATCTCATTGATCCCACAAAATATCCACAATTGAGTATAAACAAGCAGAATCAAATAAGATTTACTACGGCCCAGTTCTTCAACTCACTGAGAAGTCTCAAACCAGTAGTATTTATGAACAAATCCTATCTGATTTCGCTCTTAGCCTGATTTCACTTTGTCCCCTGGTATTTCAACTCTCAGAGTTGATTAAAGTGATGGGGCCTCATATGAACATCTGGATCCCAGTCAAGCCATCTTCTAAGTTCCTCACTATCAAGGGAAAAGTTAATTGAAATCTAATATTCCTGAAAGGTGCAGCTTAAAGCCAAGGTAATAAGTAGATTTCACCTCAAGTGCCAACTTCCAACAATTTGCAGCAACAACTTGGGTCACTGTGTTGCAGAAGATTAGAGAGCTACATCCCCATTCAAAAGAAAAGAGAGCTGTAGTCCGTTAGAAATGTCTCTCAGAGGTAGACTAGGCAGGGCAGAAGTAAGGGGTGGCTAATGTGTGGGAAAATTGAGTATGTTTTTTAAAAAAATTTGCAAATGGATGAAAAGTGGCCTTTACAATTGTAATTACCTTTCTCTTCAAAAATGTGGATTTGGAGTGCATGAATTATAGAGACTGGGATGCAGGCAGCTGTTGTAGCACCAGATGACAATTTTAATGATCTCCTGTGGCTGGAGCTGTATCAGAACCTCAAACAAGAGCTCTTGTCCTCTAGCCAAGCCAGCTACTAGGATTTACCAGGGTTTGCTGCCAACCAGCTTACTGCAAATTACATTGCATTTGCAACCATAGGCTGATAGAAGACAAACTCTCAGCAGAAAGGGGCAGGTAAGAGACTAAAACTGATTCTGCAGTGATTAGAGGATGGCTAGCAGTGTAAATTGATTCTTTATTATAAGAGAAATGATATATATTCTGACACTCAATAGCATTAAAACTTACACAGAATTTGGCATTTGTTATTTCATAACAGAAATAAACAAAGGAAAGTTTTTATGGGGGAGCAAAGGTTTTTAAATTTTACTCTTAAAATGAGGCATGATTATGCAAGAAAGGAAATATAACCAAGTTAGCTAGAAATGGAATTTTTTCATTTACAAGCTTTACTTGGAAGATCTGAGTATTAAAAACTGTACTGTTCTCTCTCATATAACCTTTCTTCCAAAAGTTAGTTTGAGAATAAATTTAAAAATAGCTTTATCCCTATAGCTCTCCTTACCACATCTTCCAATACTCCACTGTCTTCTTGTATTAAAATGTATCTATAGCATAAAACACAATACAGGATTTTATTTTGTGATATAGTAGGTTAGGTTATAAAAGTGCATAAGACTGGGCACAGTGGCTCATGCCTGTAATCCCACTACTTTGGTGGGTGGGCCGAGGGATGGCTTGAGTCCAGAAATTTGAGATTAGCCTGGGCAATAACCCAGTATCCACAAAAAAAATTTTAAATTAGCCTAGCATAGTGGCACATACCTGTGTGCCCAGCTAGTCAGGAGGCTGAGGTAGGAGGATCATTTGAGCCCAGGAGGTTGAAGCTGCAGTGAGCCATGACCACACCACTTCAATCCAGCCTGGGCAACAGAGCAAGACCCTCTCCAAAAAGTAAATAAATAAATAAAAGCGTATGAGTGCCCTCCATACATGGCAAACAAACCTTTGAAACAAAGGAATAATGAAGAAGTCTAAGATTGCCACCAGTCTACCCAGATGCCTCAGGCAGAAGCTTAAAGAGAGGAATCTTGTTTCCACACTTATTCCAGACTTATCACTGAGCCTTATAATATTTTTAAATTATTGTTTTATTTAATTAATCCAGAACAATATTTTAGGACAAATGTTTCAAGTCTGACTAGCTGAGAATCTTTATGTCTTCAGATGGAGGAAGTAAAGGGCCATTCCCTTCCACCTTTGACTCAGGAAATTCACTGGCATCAAGAAATACAATTCTGGCTGGGCACAGTGGCTCACCCCTGTAATCCCAACACTTTGGGAGGCAGAGGAGGGTGGATCACCTGAGGTCAGGAGTCCAAGAACAGCCTGCCCAATATGGCGAAACCCCATCTCTAGTAAAAATACAAAAATTAGCTGAGCGAGGTGTCAGGCACCTGTAATTCCAGCTACTCAGGAGGGTAAGGCGGGGAGAATTGTTGAACCCGGGAGGCGGAGGTTGCAGTAAGCCAAGATCACACCATTGCACTCTAGCCTGGGTGCAGAGCAAGACTCTATCTCAGAAAAAAAAAAAAAAAGAGAGAGAAATACAATTCTGAGCAGGACACTATGTCAAATACCCAATTCGGGTGGACCTTGGGAAAGGCAGAGCATTGCTCTGAATTTTTATTTGATATTCAAACCAGAGTTTCAGAGACCTGTTACCAAGACTGGCTCTTATCATATGATTTCCGGTGATTTGACATTTGTTTAAACAAATTACTTTGTAAATTTCCACAGTGCAGCAGGGTCCATCAGGGTAGGCAGTTCTGTGTTTCTTAAACTAGATTGCTAATTTTTTCATATCACTTGGGCTACCTAACATACTCCCCTATAAATCAATGAGCATCTTCCTTTTATACTTAACTGCTTTTTATGAAGTAGAATTTATTAAATCCTCCCCCGTGACAATCTCTATGGCCTGTCTTCTCCCTCTAACTCCAACTTGTGTCTGTTGGCCAGTGTGCCAGATGTATTTGATACTATGGAAACATCTGTGTCTCATGGCAATTGAATCTAGGGCATTTATTGCTATTCCCCGAGTCTGGATAAGATCTACAGGAACCTGTCAGTCTTTCACTAAATGCTTATTTCAGAAACAACATACTGTTTTCTGATTTGGGGGCTCCCTAAAATCTCATTTCTGGAGCCGGAAGTCTTCCTCAAATGGTGGTTTTCAGATTTTCCTCTGGCTCTAAGTAAATTATGTGGATTCTGTTTAACAGTTGAAGTTATTTAATTGGTAAAATATATGACTCATATTCCAAATATTGACATGGAAAAATATATGACTCATACTCCAAATATTGACAATCTCCAAGTATTTCACCTCTATCTTTTAAAAACATATGTTTAAATCCTTGCGAGCCTCTGTTTTAACATCTTGCTGTGGATGCTAGGAACTTGCAGTGTGTCCCTGCCCCTGGTGGGCTTAAAGGTTATATAATTAAGTAGATTTTTGCAAAAGGCAGACATTCCACCAACCCTTTCAATAGGGATTTCCGGGCAACAACCCCAAAGCTTCTGATTTTGTGGATGGGGGGCAGGGGCTGGAAATCTACATATTTTAAAACTCCGCTCCTGTTCAATGTTGCTGTGAACCTAAAATTGCTCTAAAAAATAGTATTTGTATGCAAGTAAGTTAAAAAGAAAACAACAATAACAACAAACCCCCCCACACACACACACACAAAACACAAAAATGAAACCAAAAAACACTCCCCTTGTCAGCTCTCTCAAAGTCAGTTCACTTTGAGAACCCCTAGGAATTTCTCTAATTACAACATTAGGAATGTTAAGGCCGGGCGTGGTGGCTCACGCCTGTATTCCCAGCACTTTGAGAGGCTGAGGTGGGCGGATCACGAGGTCAGGAGATCCAGAGCATCCTGGCTAACACAGTGAAACCCTGTCTCTACTAAAAAAATACGCTCACACCTGTAATCCCAGCACTTTGGGAGGCCAGCCGGGCGGATCACGAGGTCAGGAGATCGAGACCATCCTGGCTAACACAGTGAAACCCCATCTCTACTAAAAATACAAAAAAATAGCCAGGCGTGGTGACGGGCGCCTGTAGTCCCAGCTACTCCGGAGGCTGAGGCAGGAGAATGGTGTGAACCCGCGAGGCGGAGCTTGCAGTGAGCCAAGATCCGGCCACTGCACTTCAGCCTGGGCGACAGAGCGAGACTCCATCTCAAAAAAAAAAAAAAAAAAAAAAAACCCCGTTAAAGGCTTGTTAGCGCCAATGCCTAATCCCTCTGGTTCCCTCTACTGGACTAAAATAAAATGCGCTTTCTACAATTCAAGCAATGGTGAGTGTGAAACCAGATTGAAACACACGTAAAGACTAATTATGAGACACTTTCAGAAAAAGGCAACATGCATCTCAGTGAAATACATCTGGGCCCTAAAAGATTACGAAAGCCCCACCATATCTGCTTCGTGGCTGGTTTTGCTGGGAGGCGCCCAGGTTAGCTCTCAGTATGTCAACCACAGGCAGAGCTTTCTCTATGCAATCCTCTGCAGATCACATTTAGGTGTCTCTGCCCAGCCACAGATCCTCAGGAGGTCCTGAGAACATGTGCTCAAAGTGGTTGGGTTACAGCTTGGTTTTCTTACATTTTAGGGAGACAGAAGTTACAGGCGAAGACATAAATCAATACATGTAAGGTACACATTGGTTCAACCTGGAAAGGTGTGACATCTGGGGGAGAGGGACTTCCAGGTTATAGGTAGATTCAAAGACTTCATGATTGGCAGTTGGTTGAAAGAGTTGAGCTTTGCCTGAAGAGTTTAAAGTCAGCATAAAGAAATGGTTGAGTTAAGATAAGGGAGATTGTGAAGCTAAGGTTCTTGTAGATGAAGCCTCCAGGTAGCAGGCTTCAGAGAGAATAGACAGTGTTTTTTATTGGACCTTAAAAGGTGTCAGGCTCTCCAGAAAAAAACTAGTAAGGGAAGGGGAGCCTTTAAATCCTTGCGAGCCTCTGTTTTTACATCTTGCTGTGGATGCTAGGAACTTGCAGTGTGTCCCTGCCCCTGGTGGGCTTAAAGTTTATATAATTAAGTAGATTTTTGCCAAAGGCAGGCATTCCACCAACTCTTTCAATAGAGATTTGCATTCTCTACAGAATGCAAAGTCCAGGCCCCCTGTCCCATCCACAAGAGACAGCTTTGCAGGACCATTTCAAAATATGTCAAAGAATATATTTGGGAGTAAAATACCTTGATTTCGTTCCGGGCCTACTATCTGCCATGTGATGCTATACCAGAGTCGGTATTTTTATTGTAAATAAAAATTGGTATTTTATTGTAACTAGGGACCTCAGTTTCAAAAATATTTTTATTCACACATTTTCTTTTTCTTCCTTCCCTCTCCACTCACCCTTTTATTCCTTCCCTCTCTAGACATTACCCTCCAAGTAATTCATGTTTATCTAATTATGTTCTTGCTTAAGAAATTTCAGAAGCTAATCTTGAAACAAACAAGGCATAGAGCCCCTGCTGAATCCTCCTGCTTAGGAGGAGTCTCAATTAGTCCACTACCATCTGGCCCAAGACAAGATAATGCCAACCATACTTCCAGATAGGCAATTACCCAAGATAGCCATCAGAACACACACACAGACCCTTCACCCTGCACTAGTCCCGCATGTCTCCCATATCAAGTTTCCCTTTAAAAACCCTATAATAAAATTTTAAAATTTAAGATGGTCTTTGTGACTAGTTCACCATCTTCTCAGTTTTGCCGGCTTTCCAAAGAAGCCTGCTTTTCTTCCCACCAGTTCTCGTCTCTCGTGTCTGGTTTTCCAGGGGTGAGCAGCTGAACCTGGGTTTGCTTACATTACTGCTACAAAGATCTTTTTGTCAGTCTTAAGATCTCTGTTTTAATGTTAATGCTAGTCAGTTGTGCCTAAACTCCAAAGGGAGGAGGTTATAAGGAGGTATGTCTGGCTACTCTACCTGCACCTTCCAGTCATGGCCTGAACTAGTGTTTCAGGTTTCTTTGGGATCTCCTGGGCCAAGCAGCGCGTCCATTTAGTTGGTTGAGGGGCTTAGAATTTTATTTTTGATTTACAACTGTAACATTCCCAGTGCCTAAGACAGTGTTTGACACAAAGTAGATGGTCAATGAATGTGTGTTGAACGAATGAATGAATGAATGAATGAATGAGGGAATGACCTGAGGAACAATTGCACACTGCACATACTCATGCCTCCCTTCTCACCTTTCTCTCCCTACTCCCAACACTGTTACGACATCTTGGGAAGGAAGGAGAAATGCTCACTTTGAAAAAGCTCCCCAGCTGACTTCGGGGTAGCTGCTTCCCTCCTGCTTTCCTGCCTGGTAGGGAATTCCTGATCCATTCAATCCTCTCGGCTCCAAACCCAGAGAAGTTAAATCATTTGACTGAGATCACATAATTACGTAATGGCAGGGGCTTGTTTCCCAAGTCTTGGGCAAAGTATCTTTCTATGAGGTTCACCAGCATTGACAGATACCCAGGACATGTCCTCTCACAATCTGCATGTGTTTAGATGTTTTTTCTAAAGAGTAGAAAACAGTCCTAGCTACTTGCTTCTTTCCCCTGTCAGATCCTAGGTCCTGCCCTTCCACTGTAGTAGGTAGAATTCTAAGGTGTCCTCCAAGATACCTCACCACCACTAGTGTGCATACACCTTTTCTCAGTTTTTCAGTCGAACGCTAACCTAGGTGCTACTGTGAAGGGATTTGCAGGTGAAATTTGAGGCCCAAATCAGTTGACCTTAAGATAAGGATGATAGGGACAGGGGGCAGAGAAATTCTAGGCACAAAAGGGTGGGGTTCCCAGCAAGGGTCCCACCCTCACGCCTGGAACCACAGCCCAAAGTGAGAACATGCATTCCCGTTTTCCCACTTGAATGCTGCCTTTTCCAAAACCACCCATGGCCTGCCCCACCCACCATCCTGCACTCACAAAAACCCCTGACCCAGCCGGCAGAGAAAAGGAAACAGCTGAACATTGAGAGGAGAAGAAACAGCTGCACATTGGGAAGAAGCAGCTTGACTTCAGATGGCTTGATGGTCAGACTTCAGAGAAGAGTCTGGCCAGAGACAGCCAGATTTCAGGGGAAGAGTATTTTTCCACTCCATCCCCTTTCCAGCTCCTCTTCCTGCTGAGAGCCACTTCCATTGGCAATAAAATCCCCCACATGTACTACCCTTAAATTCATTTGTGAGACCTGATTTTTCCTGGATGCCAGACAAGAGCTCGGGGTACAGAAAGCTATCACACTGACCCTCTGCCCTCACAAAAAGGCAGAGGCTTCACTGAGCTGTTAAACACATAAGCCGTCCACAGACAGCAAAACTAAAAGAGAACTGACTGTAACACTCCTTCTAGGGCTTCGGGAGTCACAGGTACTCCCCCTCTAGATGCTGCCATAGGGCCTGCGCAGAGTTTTGCTCTTGCCAGTGCCCGGAAGCACTCGCCCTGGCTCCTGCACCCACTCAGCTGCACTCCCCATCCCACCAGGGCTGGAATGCAGTGGATCCAAGCAAGTGAAGCCAGCCAAAGCAGCTGGCTAGCTCCAGTGCCTATAGTCCAGTTCCCACCCGCTACAAAAGGTAAGGGAAGATGTCCTGTTTCAGGGAGATCATCTTTGGTGGGCCTGACCTAATCAGATGAGTCCTTAAAGTGACTGGGCTCTTCCTGGAAAGAGAAATTCGAAGCATGAGGGAGATTTGATGCAAAGGAGATTCTCCGTTGCTGACTTTTGATGATGGAGGTGCCACATGGTAGGGAACAGTGGGCAGCCCATAGAAGCTGAGAGCAACTCTGCGAGCAAGAAGGTGGCAATCACAGTCCTACAACCACAGGGAACAAGATCCTGCCAACAACCTGAATAACTTTGGATGACCCGAAGCCTCAGATTAGAATCACAGCCCTGGCTGACACCTTAATTTTACTCTTGTGAGACCCTAAACAAGGAACCTAGCTGTGTCATGTCTGGACTTCTAACCTGTAGAACTGTGTGCTAATAAGCTGTTGTTTTAAGCCATTAAATTTATGGTAATTAGTTATGCAGTAATAGAAAATGAATAGACCATCTACACTGAAACTACAACAGATCAGATTAAGGGAAATCTTACAACTCTGAGTGGCTACAGTGCTACCGGGAAGTCCTCCACTTACTGGCTTGCTAGTTGCTTCCAACAACTTCCCTGGGCACATATGATGAGCAAGACTCTAGAAAGTCCTCACAGAAAGTTGACCTATTGATCCACTGTATAATTAGATAAACTATTCTGGGAATGTAAAAGTAGTCTGCCAGTTGTGGCTGCAAAGTTTAGATAGATATATATGCCAGAAAACTCATACTATCCAACAATGGTAGGCAAATTGGTGTGTCCATCTAGGTTTATAACCAACTCTTCAATGAATGTAAAGAAATGAGCTTTAAAACAAAGAAATAATACCCAGCACTTTGGGAAGCCGAGGTGGCCAGATCACGAGGTCAGGAGTTCGAGACCAGCCTGGCCAACACAGTGAAACCTCATGTCTACTAAAAATACAAAAACTAGCCAGGCGTGGTGGCAGGCACCTGTAGTCCCACCTACTTGGGAGGCTGAGGCAGGAGCATCGCTTGAACCTGGGAGGCAGAGGTTGCAGTGAGCTGACACCACGCCATTGCACTCTAGCCTGGGCAACAGAGTGAGACTCCATCTCAAACAGAAAAAAAAAAAGAAATATTATTTTGTTATTGGACTTCCTGAAGGAGATTCAGACAGTAATTATTAACCATATATATGTTGATTGATTGATAAAGCTGTTTGAAGTCATAGACCAGACTTATATACAAATTTTCTGAAAGCTTATTCTAAAAAACTATTAATAGATGTAACTGCCTGGATATGAATTAAAATGCCTGAATATCAAGCCACAACAATGTTTATAAAGAATGATTTGTAAATAACACCTTTCAAAGTACTTTCAAAACGTTAGTAAAAATTAGCTTAATTACAACAAATAATCCAATATAACAGGAGTTCTAGGGGACTGCGGATCCCTGGAATTTTTATGTAAAATCAAGTAAGCACATATGCATTTTCCTGTGGCAAAATGTTTCTCTCTCTCCTGAGCTACATAACCTCATGAAAGCTAAAAACAAATGTTGTATTATAAAGTTTCTGAGGTTGTATCTACTTGGAATATACAGATTAATAATTGTTACCGGCAAGATGGCCGAATAGGAACGGCTCCAGTCTCCAACTCCCAGCGCAAGCCACACAGAAGACCGGTGATTTCTGCATTTTCAACTGAGGTACTGGGTTCATCTCACTGGGGAGTGCCGGACGATCGGTGCTGGTCAGCTGCTGCAGCCCGACCAGCGAGAGCTGAAGCAGGGCCAGGCATCGCCTCACCTGGGAAGCACAAGGGGGAAGGGAATCCCTTTTCCTAGCCAGGGGAACTGAGACACACAACACCTGGAAAATCGGGTAACTCCCACCCCAATACTGCGCTTTAAGCAAACAGGCACACCAGGAGATCATATCCTACACCTGGCCAGGAGGGTCCCATGCCCATGGAGCCTCCCTCATTGCTAGCACAGCAGTCTGTGATCTACCGGCAAGGCAGCAGCGAGGCTGGGGGAGGGGCGCCCGCCATTGCTGAGGCTTAAGTAGGTAAACAAAGCTGCTGGGAAGCTCGAACTGGGTGGAGCTCACAGCAGCTCAAGGAAACCTGCCTGTCTCTGTAGACTCCACCTCTGGGGACAGGGCACAGCTACACAACAACAACAACAACAACAAAAAAGCAGCAGAAACCTATGCAGACGCAAACGACTCTGTCTGACAGCTTTGAAGAGACCAGTGGATCTCCCAACACGGAGGTTGAGATCTGAGAAGGGACAGACTGCCTGCTCAAGTGGGTCCCTGACCCCTGAGTAGCCTAACTGGGAGACATCCCCCACTAGGGGCAGTCTGACACCCCACACCTCACAGGGTGGAGTACACCCCTGAGAGGAAGCTTCCAAAGCAAGAATCAGACAGGTACACTCGCTGTTCAGAAATATTCTATCTTCTGCAGCCTCTGCTGCTGATACCCAGGCAAACAGGGTCTGGAGTGGACCTCAAGCAATCTCCAACAGACCTACAGCTGAGGGTCCTGACTGTTAGAAGGAAAACTATCAAACAGGAAGGACACCTACACCAAAACCCCATCAGTACATCACCATCATCAAAGACCATCAAAGATGGGGAAAAAGCAGGGCAGAAAAGCTGGAAATTCAAAACATAAGAGCACATCTCCCCCGGCAAAGGAGCGCAGCTCATCGCCAGCAATGGATCAAAGCTGGACGGAGAATGACTTTGACGAGATGAGAGAAGAAGGCTTCAGTCCATCAAATTTCTCAGAGCTAAAGGAGGAATTACGTACCCAGTGCAAAGAAACTAAAAATCTTCAAAAAAAAGTGGAAGAATTGATGGCTAGAGTAATTAATGCAGAGAAGGTCATAAGCGAAATGAAAGAGATGAAAACCATGACACGAGAAATACGTGACAAATGCACAAGCTTCAGTAACCGACTCGATCAACTGGAAGAAAGAGTATCAGCGATTGAGGATCAAATGAATGAAATGAAGCAAGAAGAGAAACCAAAAGAAAAAAGAAGAAAAAGAAATGAACAAAGCCTGCAAGAAGTATGGGATTATGTAAAAAGACCAAATCTACGTCTGATTGGGGTGCCTGAAAGTGAGGGGGAAAATGGAACCAAGTTGGAAAACACTCTTCAGGATATCATCCAGGAGAACTTCCCCAACCTAGTAGGGCAGGCCAACATTCAAATCCAGGAAATACAGAGAACGCCACAAAGATACTCCTCGAGAAGAGCAACTCCAAGACACATAATTGCCAGATTCACCAAAGTTGAAATGAAGGAAAAAATCCTAAGGGCAGTAAGAGAGAAAGGTCGGGTTACCCACAAAGGGAAGCCCATCAGACTCACAGCAGATCTCTCGGCAGAAACTCTACAAGCCAGAAGAGAGTGGGGGCCAATATTCAACATTCTTAAAGAAAAGAATTTTAAACCCAGAATTTCATATCCAGCCAAACTAAGTTTCATAAGTGAAGGAGAAATAAAATCCTTTACAGATAAGCAAATGCTTAGAGATTTTGTCACCACTAGGCCTGCCTTACAAGAGACCCTGAAGGAAGCACTCAACATGGAAAGGAACAACCGGTACCAGCCATTGCAAAAACATGCCAAAATGTAAAGACCATCGAGGCTAGGAAGAAACTGCATCAACTAACGAGCAAAATAACCAGTTAATATCATAATGGCAGGATCAAGTTCACACATAACAATCTTAACCTTAAATGTAAATGGACTAAATGCTCCAATGAAAAGACACAGACTGGCAAACTGGATAGAGTCAAGACCCATCAGTCTGCTGTATTCAGGAGACCCATCTCACACGCAGAGACATACATAGGCTCAAAATAAAGGGATAGAGGAAGATTTGCCAAGCAAATGGAGAACAAAAAAAAGCAGGGGTTGCAATACTAGTCTCTGATAAAACAGACTTTAAACCATCAAAGATCAAAAGAGACAAAGAAGGCCATTACAGAATGGTAAAGGGATCAATTCAACAGGAAGAGCTAACTATCCTAAATATATATGCACCCAATACAGGAGCACCCAGATTCATAAAGCAAGTCCTTAGAGACTTACAAAGAGACTTAGACTCCCATACAATAATAATGGGAGACTTCAACACTCCATTGTCAACATTAGACAGATCAACGAGACAGAAAGTTAACAAGGATATCCAGGAATTGAACTCATCTCTGCAGCAAGCAGACCTAATAGACATCTATAGAACTCTCCACCCCAAATCAACAGAATATACATTCTTCTCAGCACCACATCGTACTTACTCCAAAATTGACCACGTAATTGGAAGTAAAGCACTCCTCAGCAAATGTACAAGAACAGAAATTATAACAAACTGTCTCTCAGACCACAGTGCAATCAAACTAGAACTCAGGACTAAGAAACTCAATCAAAACCGCTCAACTACATGGAAACTGAACAACCTGCTCCTGAATGACTACTGGGTACATAACGAAATGAAGGCAGAAATAAAGATGTTCTTTGAAACCAATGAGAACAAAGACACAACATACCAGAATCTCTGGGACACATTTAAAGCAGTGTGTAGAGGGAAATTTATAGCACTAAATGCCCACAAGAGAAAGCAGGAAAGATCTAAAATTGACACTCTAACATCGCAATTAAAAGAACTAGAGAAGCAAGAGCAAACACATTCGAAAGCTAGCAGAAGGCAAGAAATAACTAAGATCAGAGCAGAACTGAAGGAGATAGAGACACAAAAAACCCTCCAAAAAATCAATGAATCCAGGAGTTGGTTTTTTGAAAAGATCAACAAAATTGACAGACCACTAGCAAGACTAATAAAGAAGAAAAGAGAGAAGAATCAAATCGACGCAATTAAAAATGAAAAAGGGGATATCACCACCGACCCCACAGAAATACAAACTACCATCAGAGAATACTATAAACACCTCTACACAAATAAACTGGAAAATCTAGAAGAAATGGATAATTTCCTGGACATTTACACTCTTCCAAGACTAAACCAGGAAGAAGTTGAATCCCTGAATAGACCAATAGTAGGCTCTGAAATTGAGGCAATAATTAATAGCCTACCAACCAAAAAAAGTCCAGGACCAGATGGATTCACAGCTGAATTCTACCAGAGGTACAAGGAGGAGTTGGTACCATTCCTTCTGAAACTATTCCAATCAATAGAAAAAGAGGGAATCCTCCCTAACTCATTTTATGAGGCCAACATCATCCTGATACCAAAGCCTGGCAGAGATACAACAAAAAAAGAGAATTTTAGACCAATATCCCTGATGAACGTCGATGCAAAAATCCTCAATAAAATACTGGCAAACCGGATTCAACAACACATCAAAAAGCTTATCCACCATGATCAAGTGGGCTTCATCCCTGGGATGCAAGGCTGGTTCAACATTCGCAAATCAATAAACATAATCCAGCATATAAACAGAACCAAAGACAAGAACCACATGATTATTTCAATAGATGCAGAAAAGGCTTTTGACAAAATTCAACAGCCCTTCATGCTAAAAACGCTCAATAAATTCGGTATTCATGGAACGTACCTCAAAATAATAAGAGCTATTTATGACAAACCCACAGCCAATATCACACTGAATGGGCAAAAACTGGAAAAATTCCCTTTGAAAACTGGCACAAGACAGGGATGCCCTCTCTCACCACTCCTATTCAACATAGTGTTGGAAGTTCTGGCTAGGGAAATTAGGCAAGAGAAAGAAATCAAGGGTATTCAGTTAGGAAAAGAAGAAGTTAAATTGTCCCTCTTTGCAGATGACATGATTGTATATTTAGAAAACCCCATTGTCTCAGCCCAAAATCTCCTTAAGCTGATAAGCAACTTCAGCAAAGTCTCAGGATACAAAATTAATGTGCAAAAATCACAAGCATTCTTATACACCAGTAACAGACAAACAGAGAGCCAAATCATGAATGAACTTCCATTCACAATTGCTTCAAAGAGAATAAAATACCTAGGAATCCAACTTACAAGGGATGTAAAGGACCTCTTCAAGGAGAACTACAAACCACTGCTCAGTGAAATAAAAGAGGACACAAACAAATGGAAGAACATACCATGCTCATGGATAGGAAGAATCAATATCGTGAAAATGGCCATACTGCCCAAGGTAATTTATAGATTCAATGCCATCCCCATCAAGCTACCAATGAGTTTCTTCACAGAATTGGAAAAAACTGCTTTAAAGTTCATATGGAACCAAAAAAGAGCCCGCATCTCCAAGACAATCCTAAGTCAAAAGAACAAAGCTGGAGGCATCACGCTACCTGACTTCAAACTATACTACAAGGCTACAGTAACCAAAACAGCATGGTACTGGTACCAAAACAGAGATATAGACCAATGGAACAGAACAGAGTCCTCAGAAATAATACCACACATCTACAGCCATCTGATCTTTGACAAACCTGAGAGAAACAAGAAATGGGGAAAGGATTCCCTATTTAATAAATGGTGCTGGGAAAATTGGCTAGCCATAAGTAGAAAGCTGAAACTGGATCCTTTCCTTACTCCTTATACGAAAATTAATTCAAGATGGATTAGAGACTTAAATGTTAGACCTAATACCATAAAAATCCTAGAGGAAAACCTAGGTAGTACCATTCAGGACACAGGCATGGGCAAAGACTTCATGTCTAAAACACCAAAAGCAACGGCAGCAAAAGCCAAAATTGACAAATGGGATCTAATTAAACTAAAGAGCTTCTGCACAGCAAAAGAAACTACCATCAGAGTGAACAGGCAACCTACAGAATGGGAGAAAATTTTTGCAATCTACTCATCTGACAAAGGGCTAATATCCAGAACCTACAAAGAACTCAAACAAATTTACAAGAAAAAAACAAACAACCCCATCAAAAAGTGGGCAAAGGATATGAACAGACATTTCTCAAAAGAAGACATTCATACAGCCAACAGACACATGAAAAAATGCTCATCATCACTGGCCATCAGAGAAATGCAAATCAAAACCACAATGAGATACCATCTCACACCAGTTAGAATGGCGATCATTAAAAAGTCAGGAAACAACAGGTGCTGGAGAGGATGTGGAGAAATAGGAACACTTTTACACTGTTGGTGGGATTGTAAACTAGTTCAACCATTATGGAAAACAGTATGGCGATTCCTCAAGGATCTAGAACTAGATGTACCATATGACCCAGCCATCCCATTACTGGGTATATACCCAAAGGATTATAAATTATGCTGCTATAAAGACACATGCACACGTATGTTTATTGCAGCACTTTTCACAATAGCAAAGACTTGGAATCAACCCAAATGTCCATCAGTGACAGACTGGATTAAGAAAATGTGGCACATATACACCATGGAATACTATGCAGCCATAAAAAAGGATGAGTTTGCGTCCTTTGTAGGGACATGGATGCAGCTGGAAACCATCATTCTTAGCAAACTATCACAAGAACAGAAAACCAAACACCGCATGTTCTCACTCATAGGTGGGAACTGAACAATGAGATCACTTGGACTCAGGAAGGGGAACATCACACACCGGGGCCTATCATGGGGAGGGGGGAGGGGGGAGGGATTGCATTGGGAGTTATACCTGATGTAAATGACGAGTTGATGGGTGCAGCACACCAACATGGCACAAGTATACATATGTAACAAACCTGCACGTTATGCACATGTACCCTACAACTTAAAGTATAATAATAATAAATAAATTTAAAAAAAAATAAAAATAAATAAAAATAAATAAAAAATAAAAAATAAATAAATAAATAAATAAATTTTAAAAAAAAATAATAATTGTTACCAAAAGTACTTTAAAGATATAAAATAAAATAAACCATTAGGGGCATGTTTTATTTGATCTTCTAATTGGGCTGTTTGTTCATGACTTAATGTCTTTTCACGTTTTATTAGATTTGCCAGATGGAAAAAAAGACCTCTACTACCAAGTTGTAACTTCCTTTTTATACCCATTCTCATTTAGATGAACCCTTTGTAAGCAATGATTTCAGCCGCATTCATTTTAACAGCATATAATGGTCTTTTTAATAGAGTATGAGAAGGCTTTTACACCCCCAGATAAAATTTTATAAATAAATGCAGATTTTTAAAATTATAATTATAATTACTGACAGAAAGTTAAAGCCAATGAGATAGTTATAATCATTATTGCCTTGATTTAAACATTTAAGAGATACCTTATAAGTTTCAACATAACTCTACAATTTACATAAAACATTGCCAGTCAATAAAAGTTGTTGAACTTACAAGAAGAATGTTGATACTGTAAAGCTATTTACATAGTTGACATATATAAGAAGTTTTCAAGGCTAAGAACTAGAGTAAGAGCAACCCTGCCAGAATTTTAAGTTGTTCCAGGCCAGATAATTAAACCAAATGAAACAAAAGATAAACATCCTTTGAACTTAAATATTTCTTTAGCTGTCGTCTGTAACTGCATAAACACTGATTGGCTAAGACTATGAGTAACTGAGAATATTTTAAATTAGAAAAAAGAATAAAATGAGAATTTTCACAGTGGATATTATTACCAGGAACATAGGGTTCCACAAATAGCAATAGTCACTACCTTTTGGGAGTGTGCAAAGCTGTATCTTGGAGTGTGCTTTGTAAATGTTTGTGTCTGAGGATGTAGCTAAACTTGCCTTTTACAACTGTAATGTAATGGCACTATCAGCAAATGGCTAACTTCTAATTTAAAATAGAGTAGAGAAGAAACAAATATTTCTGAATATATTTCTCTACAGTGTATAACTCTCCATATTTATTTCCTAAGATTCTGTGACCCAAACACATGCACATACTGTAAACAGCATATAAACAGCAATCAACTTGTCCACGTAAACAACGGTAAACTAAAAATAAAACTCCAAGCCTCCAACGGACTGAATGGATCATCTCTTTGCCAAGGGGACCCTGAGTAACGTTGAAAATAGAGTTCTCGGCCCTGATGGGAGCCGGGGTCAGACTCCCTTTCTTGCCAACCATGATTGGGCTTTCTTGCCTCAGGGCCTAACAGAACTCAGCCCTTTCAAAAGTTAAAGCCAGTGGAATAGTTATAATCATTATTGACTTGATTTAAACATTTAAATCATGTTTAAAATCATGTTACCACTGACATGAACCAACCACCCGACACTGCCCCTACTGTTTTTGTTTTTGGTTTGTTTTTTGGTTTTTGGGTTTTTTGGGATGGAGTCTCACTCTGTCGCCCAGGCTGGAGTGCAGTATCGTGATCTTGGCTCACTGCAACCTCCGTCTCCCAGTTTCAAGTGATTCTCCTGCCTCAGCCTCCCTAGTAGCTGGGATTACAGGCCTACACCACCAGGCCCGGCTAATTTTTATATTTTTAGTGGAGATGGGGTTTCACCATGTTGGCCAGGCTGGTCTTAAGTTTCTGACCTCAAGTGATCTGCCCACCTCCACCTTCCAAAGTGCTGGGATTACCGGTGTGAGCCACCGCCCAGCCTGCCTTACTGTTTTGCCTGAGACCACAGACCATGGAGTGGTTCTGGCCAGTCCATTGGAGAATGCACGGTGAGGGTTTTCATGTCCTCTGCTTCACTTTTTGACATCAGAGGACTAAAAACTCCACCCTCAGATCACTGCCTTTTTTTTTTTTTTTTTTTTTTTTTTTTCTCTCAGACACGGTCTTGCTCCATTGCCCAGGCTGGAATGCAGTGGCATGATCTCGGCTCACTGCAACCTCCACCTCCCAGGTTCAAGCAGTCCTCCCGCCTCAGCCTCCCAAGTAGCTGGGACGATAGATGCGTGCCACCACGCCCAACTAATTTTTGTATTTTTTGTAGAGCCAGGGTTTCGTCATGTTGCCCAGGTTGGTGTTGAACTCCTGAACTCAAGCAATCCGCCCCCTTCAGCCTTCCAAAGTGCTGGGATTACAGACAGGAGCCACCGCGCCCTGCCTAATGCCATTTTTTGAACATGGAGAAGCAGCAGGAAGCTCAGTTGTGCATGTATACGTTTCTCCTTTCATAAATATTCATGACTCCTTTTACAGCTTATTGGGTATGTATCTTTGGCCACTCTACTTGGCATACATTCCTGTTCCCTTTGCCCTCCTCTGAAGTATCTGTTTCTGGCTTCTGGCCGCAGACTATGCTTCCCAGACTGTCAGAAAGGGCACCTTGCTGGCTACAAACCTTTGTAAGAAATAAAATCTCCTCTTCTACTCTTCTAAATTTATGAATTGTATTTTTTTAAGTTAACACAGCAGAGGCATAAAAAAGGAGTTTGCTCTTGTTAGACCAACAATATCTGAATTCCTCTAGAAGCCCTACTAATCCAAGACATTCCCTTCAGAGGCCTTTTCCCACTTCTCCCTGACCACTAAGGCTGGAGGTCCAGAATGGAGAGGGCTGTCTCTCTAGTACTTCTAGAAAGATCTACATCCCCACAGAGAAAGAGCAGTAGCACTCCTAAGAGATGGATTAATTAATTCACTCTGATAGAAAAGAGTTGCACTAAAAAGTTCCAAGCTCATCGTGGTGGCTCCTGCCTGTAATCCCAGCACTTTGGGAGGCCGAGGTGGGAGGACTGCTTGAGGCCAGGAGTTCGAGACCACCCTAGCCAACAACTGCATCTCTATAAAAATAAATAAGAAACAAACAAGTAGATAAATAAAATAAAAAGTTACTAAGAGTCTACATAGAAAGGATAATAAATAGGGCCAAATTATGTTAAGTACTGCGTCACTTATCTTGGCAAAGCAGAATTCAATACAGTTCTGTTTAACTGACAGTTCAGATCTTCATGCCTTTTTGAGAAATCACTTTGCCTTATTCTCAAACCACTTAGCCTTCTAAACTATTTAGCATGAAGCTGGATATAAGTGATATAGCTGATGGGTTAATTTACACTTAAATACCAAATAATCACTCAACTGATAGCAAATATCTTAGATGTTCTCATTAGAATGTCAGTGCTGCTAAAATATTTATAAATAAGTAAAATTGCCACTTAAAATTTGCTGACATCATTAAGTTTTGTTAATTTCTGGATTGTGCAATTTCAGGGACTATTTAAAACTAATGGAAATGGCACTCAAACTAAAACTCTCATACTGCTTGTGGATCTCATTTTCCTTTAAAAAGAATTTAAAAAGGCCAGGCATGGTGTCTCACGCCTATAATCCCAACACTTTGTGAGGCCCAGGTGGACTGACTGCTTGAGCTCAAGAGTATGAGACCAGCCTGGGCAACATGGCAAAACCCTATCTTTATTCTACAAAAAAATACAAAAATTAGCCAGGTATGATGACATGCACCTGTAGGCCCAGCTACTTGGAAGGCTGAGGTGGGAGGATCTCTTGAGCCCAGAAGGTTGAGGCTAAAGTGAGCCGTGATCTTCCCTCTGCACTCCAGCCTGAGTGACAGAGTGAGACCTTGTCTCAAAACAAACAAAAAACTTTTCTATTAAAAATATAATACAGGGCTAGGTATGGTGGCTCACGCCTATAATCCCACTACTTTGGGAGGCCAAAGTGGGAGGATTACTGGAGGCCAGGAGTTCAAAAGTAGTCTGGGCATCATAGCAAGACCTCATCTCTACAAAAAAATAAAGTTTTTCAGGTGTGATGGTGCCTGCGTACAGTCCTAGCTACACAGGAGTTTGAGGCAGGCTGATCGTGCCACTGCACTCCAGCCTGGGTGACAGAACAAGACCCTATCTTTTAAACAAAAAAAAGAAAGAAAAACCATCACTTTCTTTTAGTCCACAAAATTGAGTGAAAAAAATAAAAAGTAATACATTTCTCCACTCAAATAGAAAGAGCTCTGCCACTAGATCCTATTTCACACCCATTAGGATGGCTATATTTAATAAGACAGACAATAGTAAGTGTTGACGAGGATATGGAGAAATTTGAACCCTCATACATTGTTAGTGGGATTGTAAACTAGTCCAGTCACTTTAGAAAACAGTTGGGAGTTTCTTAAAATGTGAAACACAGAGTTACCATATGACGCAGCAACTCCACCTCTATGTATATACTCAAGAGAACTGAAAACATTTGTCCACACATTTGAACACTAATATTGATAGCAGCATAATAGCCCCAAAGTAGAAATAACCCAAATGTCCATCAACTGAAGGAGAGTGTCTATACAATATGTAGTGTGTCTATACAATAGAGTATTATTTGGCAATAAAGAGGAATGAATATTGATACGTACTAAAACATGGATAAACCTTGAAAACATTGTGTTTCCTGAAAGATACAGAATACCATATATCGTATGATGTCACTTCTATCAAATGTCCACAACAGGCAAATCCGTAGAGAAAGTAGATTAGTGGTTGCCAGGGGCTGGGAAGAACAAGCGGACTATGAGTAACAGCAAATGGGTACAGGGTTTCTTTTTGCAGTGATGCAGCCTTCTAAAATTAGATGCTGGTGATGCTTGCACAAGTCTGTGAATATGCTAAAAACAACTGACTGTGAACTGTATATTTTAGAAGAGTGAATTTTAGGGTATGTGCATTATGTCTCAATAAGACTATTATTATTATCATTTCAGACAGGGTCTTGCTGTGTCACCCATGCTGTGTTGCAGTGGCACAATCATGGCTCACTGCAGCCTCGACCTCCTGGGCTCAAGCAGTCCTCTCAACTCAGCCTCCTGGGACTACAGGCATGCACCACCATGCCCCTTTTTTTTTTTTTTTTTTGTATTTTGTAGAGACGGAATCTCACTACGTTGCTCAGGCCAGTCTTGAACTCCTGGACTCAAGTAATCCTCCTGCCTCTGTCTCCCAAAGTGCTGGGTTTACAGGCAAGAGCCACCACATCTGGCCTCAATATAGCTATTACTTTTTTTAAAAAAAGCAAAAACTGATGACATGTTGGAGAAGTTTTTGCCAGTCTATTTTTTTCTTAATTTTACTGTTGTGATTATTTTGTGTTCATATACTAACAATTTTTAAAGTATGCCATCTTATTACAAACTCATCAGAAACAGAATCTTAATGGCTGTATAAACTCTGTGAGATCATTTCCCACAATAATAAAGGTAACTATTATTGAGTGCTTAACATGAGCTAAGTATTATTCTAAGCCCTTTATATGTATTATTTTATTTAATACTGACAATAAGGTGATTTTTATGCTCACATTTTACATAGGAAGAAATGAATATTAAATTAATTTTACAGCTAGTGAATGGTGGAGTCAGTGTACTGTTTTACATTCACTCCAGTTTTTCATTAGTATAAAAAATAAGAATTATCCTTGATTTTGGAAGACCAAACCTCTGCATCTATGGAAAGGTCCTGGCTTAATTAATAACTGCAGGTCAGAGCTTCCCATGCCCCAAAGGCCATATACAACAATCCAGAAAGCGAAGTTTCTGCCTTAGGATCTGAGTGATCTTTGGTGTCATTTCATCTCTTCTTGACCCTCTGGCTGATCCAGAATTTACAACCTGCCTCCAGCTCTCTGGTCCCTGACTGCTTCTCTCCTGTAACCGAGTCCCTGACTGGTCCTGCTTCTGGGAGACCCCCACCCCTGCCTGTTTCTCTCAACCCTTTGCTGGTTAAACTTGCACTAAGAGGCAGACTCCACACAGCTAGCTAAACTTTCAGGTCCTAGAAATCCTCAACCAATTAAATTAATTACTAAAAAGGAGGGTTCAAGTCCTCCATTTCTAACCAGGTGAAACTACAGAAGCAACCTCATTGAGTCTGTTTTGTTATCTGTAGAAAATGATAATCCTTGTTTTGAGGGTTGTTTTGAGGTTCACCTAAGATAAAGCACTTCATAAACTGTGAAGGTAGGTAAGAAGCAGGTCTTATGTTTGAGTCGCAGGCATGTTTCAAAGCACTGGGGCCTCTGACAGCAGCAACAGAACTGATATAGCCTCTCAAGGTGGCCACGGTGGAAGAGGCCGCCTGGGTTAGGGTCCGATTATACATTGCTGTACTCAAATATATTGTATGGCAGTATGGCCTACTGACAACTTCCTGTACGCAAAGGACTAGCCAGGAAGCCCTGCCAGGGCATTGCTAATTGAACATTCTCTGCATGGATCTCATTATTTCTTCTTCCCTCTTCCCTGTTTCCCAGCTTAGTTAAGGGCACCACTATGTACACGGTCACCAAAATCGGAAATCTGTTGATCATTCCTGATTCCCGGTAGTCCAAGTTAAAATCCCAAGAGTTTGTTTCTCACTCTCTCTCACCCTTACATACAAAATGATCCACAGACTTGCCTCCCAAATCTCCGCCTACTCCCAACCCCCTGGTCTGGTTAACATCCTCCTAGCCTCTCACCTTGATGATTGCAATAGTGTCCCCTGCTGGTCACATCTGGTAGTTCTACTTGGTCACTCACCAATTCTCCTAAGACCTGAATAATATTTCTAAAATGCAGATACAGTCCTGTCTGGGAGGCTTTCCTGTTTTCCAAAGGATAAAGTCAGAACGTTAGATTGCCATACAGAGCTCATCTCACACACACACACTTCCTCCCCAGCGTCCTCTTCCGGCCTCTGCTCCCTCTCCAAATGCCCCTTACTCTTTACAAAGGGACTATGGATTGTTTTCAGAATATACCATGCACTTTCATAGATCTGTGATTTTCCAAATACTGTTCCCTAAGCCTGAAAATTCCTCCTGTCCTCCTTAATCCTCCTCTGCTTTGAGACAGTCTTCTTCCCTTCAAGATCCAGTCATGCCAATTTTATGAAGTCTTCCACAGGCAGCTGGACACTCATTTCTCTGGACTGGCACAGCACTGTGGACATTTATCGCCTTGTAATGTTTTTATTGATTCACCTGCTTTTCTCCTTCACTAGACTGGGATTTGTAATAAAGAGCCTGACTCTATTTTTTATGTCTGACTACTGAAAGTTTTCTTTTTTAAAGAAAGATTTCAACTTATTGTAGATTAAGGGTATACATACAGATTTGTTATATGGGTAAACTGTGTGACACTGAGGCTTGAGGTCCCAACCATCCTGTCGTTCAGGCCATAGGCATAGTATCCAACATGGGGTCCTTTAGCTCATGCCCCCTCCCTCCGTCATCTGGTGATCCCCAGTAGCTATTGTTCCCGTCTTTATGATCATGTGTACTTAGTGTTTAACTTCACTTGTAAGTGAGGACATGTGGTATCTGATTTTTTGCCTTTGCGTTAAGTCACTTAGGATAATGGACTACTGGCAGTTTTCAAGCCCACCACTCCCTTTTCCCGTTCTGCCCCCACCTCTGAGCAAGCCATTACAAAAACCCTCTGATAGGAAATTCAAACCCTGAACAGGGAAGCCCTCACTGTGGTCTCATCTCCTAACCACCATAAAGCCCCAAGACAGTCTCTAGTCCCTGCTCTCTCTCTTTCTCCGTTTTGGGGGGTGTGTGTGTGTGTGTGTGTGTGTGTGTGTGTTTTGTTTGTTTGTTTTTTGTTTTTTTGAGACCAAGTCTCACTCTGTCACCCAGGCTGGAGTGCAGTGGTGCCATCATGGCTCACTGCAACCTCCACCTCCTGGAGTCAAGCGATTCTCCTGCCTTAGGCTCCTGACTAGCTGGGACTACAAGCGTGTGCCACCACGCCAGGCTAATTTTTTTAGTAGAGATGGGGTTTCACCATGTTGGTCAGGCTGGTCTCGAACTGACCTCAGGTGATCCACCTGCCTCAGCCTCCCAAACTACTGAGATTACAGGCGTGAGCCACCGCACCCTGCCATATACCCTGTTCTCTTAAGCCATTCGAACCAGCTTGGGAAAGTTGACCTGCTGTACTCAGAAAGTCTCATTATGTAAGTAACAAACCTTTCATAACTTCTCGATGTATGTGTGGCATCATCAGTCTTTTAAAATTATTTTTTATTTTTTAAAATAGAGACAGGGTCTCACTATTTTGCCCACAGTGGTCTCGAGCTCCTGGTCTCAAGCGATCCTCCTGCCTTGGCCTCCCAAGGTGCCAGGATTACAGGCATGAGCTACCTCGCCCAGTCGCATCACCAGTCTCGACATCTGAATCAAATTTCATATGGGGATCTATCCTACTTCTGCAGGGTGATCAGAACAGAATCATTAGGCATATGAGCCATATCTTATTAATTTCCCTTTCCTCAGTGCCTATAATAAAATAATTAATAAATGGTTATTGAATGAACTATATTTAAATATTGTTGGAATATGAAAATTCAATTTTATCTGAGCTGTGGAATAAACAGTTTCTTTGTGACCAGTTTAAATATGGTTGATGGAAAAATGAAGACCATCAGAAATATTTTGGAAAAAGACAAATTTATAAATCATTTGGAACATTAAGTAAATATTTATCTAAAAATTGAAAAATTGGCAAAGGATTTGAATAGATATATCTCCAAAGAATATATACAAATGGCCAATAAGCACCTGAAAAAATGCTCCCAGCTATGCAGAAGGCTGCGGTGGGAGGATTGCTTGAGCCCAAGAGGTTGTGGCTGCAGTAAGCTATGATTGTGCCACTGCACTCCAGCCTGGGAGACAGAGTCAGACCTTGTCTCAAAATACAAAATAAAGGCTAGGCACAGTAGCTCACTCATGTCATCCTAGCATTGTAGGAGGCCAAGGCAGGCAAATCACTTGATCCCAGGCATTCAAGACCAGCCTGGCCAACATGGTGAAACCCCATATCTACATAAAATACAACAATTAGCCAGGCACGGTGGCGTACACCTGTAGTCCCAGCTACTCTAGAGGCTGAGGCAGGAGGATCACTTGAGCCCAGGAGGTGGTGGTTGCAATGAGTAGTTATCATGCCACTGCACTGCAGCCTGGGTGACAAAGCAAGATCTTGTCTCAAAATAAATGAATAAGATAAAACAAAAAATAAATAACAGATAAATGGGGCAATATCTGGAGGAGCATTGACAAGAGAGAAGAATCTATGAAGCGGTGACCTCAGAGGGTGGGAAAGTCCATTCCTTTATACGGTCATGGAAGGTTAGGAAGCTAGTGACACAGAGACGGTGTTAGTGGGGTCATCCCTGTGGACACTGAAACACTGAAATTCATGGGAGGAATCAGGGACTATAGGGCGTTGCCAAATAAAACACTACTTGCTGTTTGTCTGAAAATCAAATTTAACTGGGCGTTTTGTATTTTTATTTGCCAAATCTGACAACCCAGGTGGAGAGAAACCCTGCCCTGGAAGCTATTCTGTGAATGAGAGATAATAGCAATATGGGATAGTGTAGTCACCCTTATTCATGGCAGATAAGTTCCAAGACCCCCAGTGGTTGCCGGAGACCACAGATCATACCGAACCTTATATATGCTATGCTTTTTTCCTACACATACATACCTATGATAAAGTTTAATTTATAAACTAGGCACTATAAGAGATGAACAATAACAATAAAATAGAAAAATTATAACAATATACTGTAATAAATGTTATTTATTTATTTGTTCATTTATTTTGAGACATAGTTTCCCTGTTGCTCAGGCTGAAGTGCAATGGCATGATCTCAGTTCACTGCAACCTCCACCTCCTGGGTTCAAGCAGTTCTCACGCCTCAGCCTTCCGAGTAGCTAGGATTACAGTCATGCGCCACCATGCTCCGCTAATTTTTGTATTTTTAGTAGAGACAGGGGGTCTCACCATGTTGGACAGGCTGGCTCGAACTCCTGACCTCAAGTGATCCACTCACCTCAGCCTCCAAAAGTGCTGGGATTACAGTCATATAATACATGTTATGTGAATGTGGTCTCTCTCTGTCTCTCTCTTTCTTTCTCTCTCTCTCTATATATATTATTGTACTGTACTCACCTATTTTCAGACCACAGTTGACTTCAAGCAACTGAAACCTTGGAAAGCAAAACCACAGATAAGGGGGGACTGAGAACTATAGTTGTATCGTATGAGCTTCAAAGAAGCATGATGAGGGTTGGTGGGGTGGAAAAAAAGGGAAGAAAACTGGTTTCAGAAGCATCATTGGGAAGCAAGTCTCCACATCCAGGCACCAAGTCGTAATGGGGACTTTAGAAAGCTGCAGGAGAACTCGTAACTCAGGACACAGCCAGGCCTCATTTAAACAGTGAAACGGAAGGACATTGAGAGTCCAGGGGGATCTGGGGAAATTAGGGGGCGGGTTGAGCATGCAAGAGAGTTTCTTGGCCACAGTTCTAATGTTTCGAGAACACAATGAGAGCATTTTTTTTAAGGGTTGAGTCAAACAATCTGATAATGGTGATCAGGAAACTTGCCCGTGAGCACAGTGGCCATGCCACAGAACTGCGCTGGCAGTAGTACCCCGTCATGCTCAGTCAGTGGCTGCAGCCATCCTGGGGCAGTGTGGACCCAGAGAACAGCAAGGGGGCTGGTAGCCAACTACGCTCCCCTCTGCCACCAGAAACAGGAAGTAAAACCTTCCCCTCCCTTCTCCAGCTCCACTTAGCATTTGGTGTAAGGAAAACTGTACTGCAAATGCCCTTTTATGGCAGTTGGTCATTTTGCTGCGTTTCTTCACAGAAGGCATCCTTTATCCCACACAAACAAGTTTTCCATAGATGCCTTGGATTCCACATCTATCCTTTTTCAACTCTCCGCATATTTTAACTACCTTTCTCAATTTCATTTTTATCTTTTCCACACATTTCCTTTAAAAACTAGTATGACTATCTCAAGTTATGAGACAGGATTGCAATCCATTTTCCAAAAGAATAAAATTCAGTCTCTCTGTAGAGTGATGCCTGTCCTGTGGGCCACTCTTCAGGGTATTACAGGTAATAGCTCCTGACGATCTGAATTGCAAGTGTCAGGGTGGAAATCAATTAAGCTGCAAGTGGAAAGGATAAAGGAGACTGCTGTATTCTAAAACCCATTCAACTTTCAATGGCCGGAAAACTAAAAATGTTATCTCAAGAGTTTTCTAAATGGTTTAAACCTAACACGGATGGAAGTCATGACACGTTCAATTTGAAATATGATCATTCAAGGCTGGGCACGGTGGGTCTCACCTGTAATCCCAGCACTTTGAGAGGTGGGAGGATCACCTGAGGTCGGGAGTTCGAGACCAGCCTGACCAACAGGGAGAAACCCCATCTCTACTAAAAATACAAAATTAGCCAGGCATGGTGTCACGTGCCTGTAATCCCAGCTACTTGGGAGGCTGAGGCAGGAGAATTGCTTGAACCTGGGAGGCAGAGGTTGTGATGAGCCGAGATTGTGCCATTGCACTCCAGCCTGGGCAACAAGAGTAAAACTATATCTGAAAAAATAAAGAAAGAAAGAAAGAAAAAAGAAATATGATCATTCAGACACCTTATGTATAATAATAACACATTTCATGGACATAGGAGGTCCTCACCTGCTTTCTTTCCAGAATAAATACAATCAGGGATTACATAGTTTTAATAGTTAGAATAATATGCAGTACATGGCCTTGTTATTTTGCTATGTTCTGAAACTACCGAAAGACCATAAAAAATTTTTTTTAATTTCTCTAGGGCTACTAAACAGTCCAAAAACTATTTCTTTAATGAAAACATTCTGTCTATATGCCAAGAAATTGGATTTTATAGAGAAATATGAGGTGCCCAAATTACCCTAACTTGCCTCCTTCCCTGCAGCTAAATCGACTACATGCTTTTTTTGTAGTACATTAAACTGCTGCATTCCCGACACCGCCAAAATAATTTGCATTGTGACTAGAACATGACAATCTGTTCATCAACAGACAAGGCACCTTCTCTTTTGGGAATGGGAAAACCCAACAGACTTAGTGCCAACTTCTTATTACATGGTAACATAAGCTGGAATACGCCCAGTTTCCGTAGTCTCTGGAATCAGCTTCCTCATTTCCCTGGAAATACAACATTTTAAAAAATTCTCTTTTGCCATTTTAGCCATTTTCGAGTGTACGATTCTAGGCACTGAGAACATTCATATTATTGTGCAACCATCACCTCCATCCACCTCCAGTCCTTTTTCATCTTCTCCAACTGAAACTCTGTACCCATTAAACTCTGACTCTCCTTTCCCTCCTCCTCCCTACCCCCTGTCAACCACCATTCTACTTGCTGCTTCTGAGAATTTAAGTGCTCTGAGAATCTCATCTAGTGAAATAATATATTAGTTATCTTTTTGTAATCAGCTTATTGCAGTCAAGTCTTCAAGGCTCATCTATGTGATAACATGTGTCAACACTTCCTTTCTGAGGCTGAATAATATTATATTGTTTGTATATAACATATTTTGTTTATCCATTTACCATCGAGGGACACTTGGGTTGCTTCCACGCTTTGACTATTGTAAGTAATGTTGCTATGAACAGGGATGTACAAATAGAAACTTCAATTTTCAGTAAGCATAAGGCTGCAGCAATAATGAGGATACTCATCGCAACCTTCCTTTTCATCTGCTGGGCCACGCTTCAGTCACAGGTGGTGACCAGAGTGAATATCAAGTTTAAACTGCAGGTGGCAGCAAATATTCATGAACTAGACTCAATGTTTGGCAAAACCATAGCAGTTTTTTACTGAGTTAAATTTTGCCTCTTTAGAATGGAATTCACATTTTTCCCCAGGTCACCTATGTTCAACGTAAGAAACGCTGGAAGCATTTGTGCGGGTTTAACTAATAAGGAGTACTTTAATTGTGAAATATAAAAGAATGGTGAATCAGTATCTGAGTGCTTGAAATTCTGCTCACAGCTTTCAGTCTTGCCTGAAATGTCTCAGCCAACCGCACATGCATAATCTTGCCACACCTTCAAGCTCTGAAAGTAGGTCTTCATCATTCAGAGGAACTGCCTCTGGCTGTTCCATGGGATAGACCCTGCTAGTTGTCTATCGGATATCCTTTTCACTTTTTTGCCTACAAATAAAAACCCCAATTTTGATTAGGTCACAGTGTACGCAGCTAAAAAAAATCATTTCCTTACCTCTCTTGCAGCCGAGATGAGCGTATGACACAGTTCTGTCCTGGAGATAGAAGCTCAAGTCTGCTTGAGATCAAAAGTTTTGCTTTCCTGATACAGGCTCCTCCGGTTCTTCCTTGTTGTTTTTGTTGTGTTTTGTTTGTTGTTTTGGCTGCTTCCTACCTAAAACCTGGGTGGAAAACAAAAGGTGGGACAGCCATGCTGTAACCATGGGACCACCAGGAAAGTAAACGCACATGTGAAGCACTGCAGAGTAGAAAAAGGAGCCTGGGGCGATGATGGCCCAGGTAAGGTGCCCCAGGGTCCCTGGGCTACCCAACTCTAGGTGTACTGCTTACTTACTTGAAAGTAAGCAGTCCTTTCAAGGACTTTCAAGGACATCTCACTTCCCGTTATGCGAGAAAAATATTTCCTTATTGAGTTAAAGCACCATACTTAGACTTATGCTAGGTGAAGCAGAGGCCAACCCCCAAGTGAGATGGATAGATAGTCCCTGGGACGCATAGATGAGTTAAATGTGTGTTTAAAGATAAAGACAATTAATATACTAGCTTCTTTTTTTAATTGAGAAAAGGTGCCTAAAATGCAGTGCAGAACTACATTTTTTTCAGACGTACATCTAAAAATATTAAGGCAGATATTATGCAACATTTAAAGTAACGAGTTAGTAGACTTTTCCATAAATAAAGGAATGGCATTTAGGAGTAGAAGTAGGAGAAGAGGATGACATTTTAAATAATAAAAGCTGAGCTGAGTTTCTAAGATTTCTCATAAAAATCCTCATGAATGTGGGAGTCTCTGTTCATTAACAGCTTCAATTCATCAGATTTTGCCACAATGTTATAATAACTCATTTGTGAAATGCCACAAGGTCAAGATAATCCTGTCCTCATCCATATCTTTTTAATGAAAACATTTGGGGCTCTGTACATATAGCTAAAGTATTCATCCAGTGAAATGAACATTTATCAACATCCGAGAGAGATGGAGAGACAGACTGAGAGAGAGAGAGAAGGTTCACAGAAAAAGTAAAATGAAAGACTTGGAGAAAATATTCTAGAATCAGAGCACTCAAAGGGATGGAACCAAACAGGAGAGTGATTGTGAGAGAGGCTGAGGTTTAAGTGATAAAATGAGGTCTAAATCTGTGACTCTAACTTCTTCTGTATACTTTAAACAGGTTTCTACATTTGGAAAGTAAGAGATAGGAAACGTCTCATGACATTTATAATTTAGTTGGAGAATAAAAAAGTAAAGACATTAGCGGAAGAGCAAATAGTGTGGCACAGTATGTAATTAATGGCTAAATTATATGGTTCGAGGACAAGTGCTACAGAAATTGAGAAAGCAGGGAGAATTATAAGACCAAGAATAGTTGGGAAAGGGTTTCACGGAGGAGATAGGAATAGGGATAATTTACAAAGGCAGATAGTTGAAGAAATAACTTTCTAAGTAGAACGGAAGCAAAGTCAAGAAGGGATGCATATGTTTGGCTTGTTTGTGGCATGGAAGGAAGGCTTGTTTTGGAAAATGGTGGGGAGTAAATTTAGGTTTGTAGTATTGGGTCAACTCATAGATGCCCTCAAAAGCTAGGAAGAACATATTTAGAAGCCGAGTAGAAGTGAATTCTGTTTCCTGGAGTGCGGAGATTATTGGCTCAGGCATTCCCAACTCCACTCAAAGCTTTAATGGCTGGGAAACCCAGGAGCATCCCAGGTACCCAAGCTTGTGCTGAGTCTCAGCTCCTGGGCCAGCAGCTCTCTTCACTATCCATCAAACTCCATCCATCAACCCGTGGGTGACTCCTTCCAAAGAGGGAACCAACCCAACCTCCAGAGGGTACTGTCATTTTCAATCCATGAAGACGATTGCAGGCACTGCCTGCAATTTGAAGAGAAGATTATGATTTGAAAAGGTAGACAATCTTTTAAAAAGTCAAGAAAAAGTTTTTAAGAGTGACAACCCCAGTACACCACCATGGAATTTTGGCAGAGGCAAAGAAAACAAAATTGCCACCAGTGCTAGCCAGTTCTAGAGCTGCTGACTTGGAGGAGGCAAACTGAAGTGCAGAGGACCTCGACAGAGCCTGGAATAGAGGCCATTTAGCAGCGTTTCAGGAGAGAGAAGAGACTCGAGTTCTTGGTGATGGTTCTACTCCAGACAGGTGCTCCAATCTCATTCAATAAAAACTATTCGGTGAGAGTGTCAAGGGGAATTTGCCCATCATATATCAAGGCATCAAAAGGTCTGGATGAGTGACTCATATTTACTACAAACAAGGAAGAAAATAAATGTCATGGCAACCATACAAGAACCCTACACACCACACCACATTACACCACACACACACACACACACACACACACACACACACTAACCAGTGCTTCTCAAACTTTCAAATTTGGGAATTACGTGGAGAGCTCATTAAAACACAGATTCTAGGCCGGGCGCGGTGGCTCAAGCCTGTAATCCCAGCACTTTGGGAGGCCGAGGTGGGCGGATCACGAGGTCAGGAGATCGAGACCATCCTGGCTAACACGGTGAAACCCCGTCTCTACTAAAAAAAATACAAAAAACTAGCCGGGCGAGGTGGCGGGCGCCTGTAGTCCCAGCTACTCGGGAGGCTGAGGCAGGAGAATGGCGGGAACCCGGGAGGCGGAGCTTGCAGTGAGCTGAGATCCGGCCATTGCACTCCAGCCTGGGCGACAGAGCAAGACTCCGTCTCAAAAAAAAAAAAAAAACACACACAGATTCTAGACCTCACTCCCAGAATTCCTGATTCTGCTCTCTGGAAAACCCTAGTCAAGCATAGAGCAACATCTAATTGACCTTTTATTCCAATACAGTTCATATTTGTAAAGAACATTGTCACCTAATAAATATGTCCTAAATTTCTTGAGAATACTAAGAGCAGGGGGGAAAAGCATTGCTTTTTAAAATTTATATGACAGACTCAAAAAAAGGTTTGGAGATTCTCTATTCCATAATCCTTCCATCTATGACATACTTAAAAAAAGTTTTTAAACCTTTCAAATGTATCCTGGTAGCCTGCAGTGATAGAGTGGCTACTATCTCTCATTTTATTTCAACACATTTGGGGCAGCTGTAATTACTATAAAACCATCCAAGGAGCTACTAGTCTTATCTTCCCTTGGAGAGATTTATTTACACTTCAAAGTGTAAGAATAAGAATCCAGATTCTTTTGAAAGAACAAAGGTTTTTGCCCCCACATTTCAAGAGAGAAGGGGAAACAGCTATTTCTTTCCTGTATAAATGTCCAGATTTACATTTTCAGGATTCTTCACTTACATTACAAACTCTGATATGTGTAGGCTGACACCTGATCTAGGTCTTAGTGTTAAGATCTTAGAGTTTAGAATTGAGGCAAAGGAGAACTGGTATGGTTATTTGCTGTAAGCAAATAATAATCTGCTCTGCTTTCAAAACCTTGTATTCTCATTCATTGTGTGAAAGTTGCAGATACCAAGATGTCAGACCCAGACAAATAGGGTTAGCAAGGCCTGAAGGAGAGAAGGCTCATGCTTACATGTCTGAGACAAGAACTGTTTCAAAGGACTTTATAAAAACCCTTTGAGGGCTTCATGCACCTCCTGCTTTAATAAGGTATGTCACTAAACATTCTTGAAGACTACAGTACTACAGATATGATGCTCTCCAAGGAACACTTGTCCAGCAACAGCATCTCCAACAATGAACTGACAATAACTCTGACTTTGAACCTTGGGAACCAATGAACTCTGAACTCTGTTTCTTTCTTTCTTTCCTTTTTTTTTTTTTTTTTTTTTTTGAGACAAAGTCTTGCTCTGTCACCCAGGCTAGAGTGCAGTGGCGAGATCTCTGTTCACTGCAACTTCCTCCTCGCAGGTTCAAGCAATTCTTCTGCCTCAGCCTCCCGAGTAGCTGAAATTACAGGTGCACGCCACCACACCCAGCTAATGTATTTTGTTTTGGTTTGGTTTTTTATTAGAGATGACTTTTCACCATGTTGGCCAGGCTGGTCTTGAACTCCTGACTTCAGGTGATCCACCTGCCTTGGCCTCCCAAAGTACTGGGATTGTAGGCATGAGCCACTGCACCCAGCCGAATGAACTCTGTTTCTAAGCAGTTTACGTAAGACCCTTTTTTGCTAATAAAAGCTCCCCTTACCCTTCCCTTGCCAAATAAATGCACTGGTGGCTTGCCATTCCATGTACTCCAAATTATACTCTTTACTTCTATTCCTGAGTAAATCCATCATATTTAGAGATAATTTTTTCTAGTGCCGTTTTTTTTCCGGAATGACAATGGTAATATTAGTAAACATAAGTATTCTAAAATTCAAGAATCCCATGACAACCTAAGAAAGGTGTATGAACATAAGTTTCCATGAGAGAGATTATTGGCTTTGGCAGACTGAAGTCATGTAGAAATTATTTTCATGTACAGCTTATACATTTAATGTTTACTACACATTAAGTAGTATTTCCCATTAACAATTCCATATTACAATTTCAGGATAATAGATTTACCCCAAATGTTGATATTCCCATGAGAACTGTGAAAGTAATATATGGCCTACAAAAACATTTCATGAAGTGAGTAACTTGGATAAATTAGTGCAACAAATGTTTATGGCTTTTTCTCATTTTTGGAAAAACTTACTCCTAATCACCAATCTCTGTCTTCTTCCAGAACCTTTCCCATTCACCATAACTTACCGGATTTTTTTCAGTGAATATCTGTATTTACAAAGAACTTTTTGTAGTGTGAAATAAACCTTGCCTCCCAAACACTTTTCATGCCTATTACTTTACTTTGTTACAACATCTTTGTGCCACATCAGATAATTACAATTAGTCCTTTTTAGAGATGAGAAAACTGAGGCACAAAAAGATTAAGTAATTTACCGAAGCCCATCCAGTTAATTAGTTTCAAAACTAAAGTTAGAGCCAGCCAATTAAGTGGTTGTACTGAGTTTACTCTGAATGATTCATATGACCTCTAGTTATAAAAATTAAACTAATAGCCTCATGGCACAGCCAGTAGTTGGCTTATTTTTCAAAATCCTAAGACTGTGAATGCAGATGAGAAGACGGAAGGTCCCACTCTGAGTAATAGCCGTACAAATTATCATTTAATATGTTCTCTTTTTAAATATGTCATTTTGGTTTTTTTAATAGCATTTCTTTTTCTAGCAGTATCCAATTCACAAATGACAATTTTTAAAAAGCATGCCAAAAATCTAAGACAATTATGTGACCTTAAACAGTGATGTGGTTTGTTTAATTATGGAGCTGGTAACTTACTGACATTCAGCTGTTCATGACCGATATCTTTATGTTAGTTATACATAATTAATTAAAATAAATGCTTGCCAACTGACTATGAATCTTGGCATTAAATGTACTTGATATTTGCTGTCAACGTACAGATTATAATAAATTTCTGCAATGCGTATGGTTTTTTAAATGTATTTCTATTATTGAAAGGGCAAGACCAGCTTTGTATTAGATGAAAATTATTGGGAAAATGGGAAACATAGCTCAAAACTGAAGGTATCTGTTTGCAGCCCATATATTCTTTAAATAAACTTTTTTAGAACAATTTTAGATTTACAGAAAAATTGTGAAGGTAGTGCATTAGTCCATTTTCACACTGCTGTAAAGAACCACTTGAGACTGAGTAATTTATGAAGAAAAGAGGTTTAATTGACTCACACTTCTGCAGGCTTAATAGGAAACATGACTGGGAAGCCTCAGGAAACTGAATCATGGCGGAAGGCAAAGGGGAAGTAAGCACGTCTTCCCATGGTGGAGCAGGAGAGAGAGCGAGTGAGAGGGGAAGTGCCACACACTTTTAAACCATGAGATCTCAGGAGAACTCACTATCCCGAGAACAGCAAGGGGGAAATCCACCCCCATGTTTCAATCACCTCCCACCAGGCCCCTCCTCCAACATGTGGGGATTACAATTCAAGATGAAATTGGGCGAGGACACAGAGCCAAACCATATCAATAGTAAAGAAAGTTCCTATAAATTCCACACCCAGTTTCCCCTGTCGTTAACATTTTATATTAGTATGACACACTATTATTAACTGAAGTCCACATTTTATCCCATTTTCCTTAATTTTTACCTGCTATCCTTTTTCTGTTCCAGGATCCCATATAGGATACCGTATTACATTCAGTCATCATATCTCTTAGGCTGTCCTTGACTTTGATGGCCTCAACAGTTTTGAGTAGTACTGGCCAGTGTTTTACAGAATGTTTCTCTACTGAAATTTACCTTACGTTTTTCTCATAATTTGACTGGACTTAGGGATTTTGACAGTGAAGATCACAGAAATCAAGTGCTATTTTCATCACATCAGATCAAGGGCACATGCTGTCAAAATGACTTATCACTATTGATGTTGACCTTGATCACTTAGTTGAGGTAGTATGGGGTAGTAACTTTCTGCACTCTAAAGTTATGCTTTTTCCGTCTTTTTATAAGGCTTTTTGGAAAGATGACTCTATTTGCAGTCCACACTTAAGGAGTAAAGAGCCATTTAATTTTACATGTAAATAAAATGTAAGTTGTAATTTTGAAAGCATGCACCATTTAAAAAATGAAATCATCAAAGTCTTGGTAAGTTGTGGAACCTTCACACTTTACACACTTAAGGTCGTATTCTTACAATCTTTGTAGGGACATCTTCTATGTGATGCTATTTGTGTGATACCATTTTGAGCACATTTTCCCGGTTTCTCAGATTACTTCTCTGACAAGCTTTTATTATCAGGCACTAGGCTGGACCCTGGGAATGCAAACCTGAGACATTATCCTTGCCCTCAAGAGGTTTAAGTTCTCATTTTAGAGATTCCACATTCTAAAAGCCAATACTTTCCTCATTTTTCTTGCCGTGGTATTTGGAATATTTTCAAACATCTTTTTTAAAATATCGTTGGCCAGGCATGGTGGCTTAAGCCTGTAATTCCAGTACTTTGGGAGGCCGAGGTGTGCAGATCACTTGAGCCCAGGGGTTTGAGGCCAGCCTGGCCAACATGGCAAAAATACAAAACTTAGCTGGGCTTGGTGGCAGGCACCTGTGGTCCCAGATACTCAGGAGGATCGTTTGAGCCTGGGAGGCTGAGGCTGCAGCGAGCCCTGATCACACCACTGCACTCCAGCCTGGGCAATAGGGCAAGAGCCTATCTCAAAAATAAAAATAAAAAAATTTACATAAATTAAATAAAAATATCATCGTTTTCTGGTATATGGCACAATACACTATTACCAGAGTAAAGAATGAATATTGCTCTTTTTTTTTTTTCCGACACGGAGTATCGCTCTGACGCCAGGCTGGGAGTACAGTGGCCCTATCTCTGCTCACTGCAACCTCCGCCTCCTGGGTTCAAGCAATTCTCTTGCCTCAGCCTCCCGAGTAGCTGGGACTACAGGTGCCTGCCACCATGCCTGGCTAATTTTTGTATGTTTAGTAGAGATGGGGTTTCACCATGCTGGCCGAGGATGGTCTCCATCTCTTGACCTCGTGATCCGTCCATCTCAGCCTCCCAAAGTGCTAGGATTACAGGCATGAGCCACCGCGCCTGGCCTCCTCTCTCTTTTAAAAAATATTTTGTTTTCCTGCCTCAGAAAAACATAGACGTGGTTCCTTAGAATTTCCCTGAATTTTTTCCAACAAATGAATTGGACATCCAATTTGCACCATCTTCTAGTTTTGTCTTGCTCATCTTTCATTATTGAAAGAGCAAAGAATGCATGCTGGGATGGAAGGTCTACCACCATCCTAATTCTTGCATCGGCTAAAGTGTCTTTGTCTATAAATTACAAAAAATCACTCAGCCAGATTGGTTTAAATAATAGAAATTTGTTAACTCATATATCAGAAAATCCTGAAGTAGTCAGTAAATAGATTTGGAGGGGTTGATGTAGCTACTCATCAATGTCATCTTGGATCCAGCTTCATTTCATCTTTCCACTCTACATTCATCAGTGTCCTAGCTTCATACTCCAACCGGTAACAAGATGGATGTAGTAGTTTCAGGCATCACATACAGACACAGCAGTGTCCACATGTAGAAAGCAGGTCCTTCTCTATCCTTGGACAAGAACCAGGTCCCTGAACCACATGATCATAAACCAATTGTTGGCAGGAGAATAGGAATATCATAATTGATTCAGACGAATTAGAGTTGACTCCTGAGCTGGAGGTTACTCCAGAATTGCATGCAGAATAGATGAATATCTGAGCAAAACTAGGGTCCTGTTAAGAAAGAATAAGAAGGGAGTAGACATTGTATAGAAAACCAAGGCCTGCTATATGTTCTTTGTAGCATTTCCTGGCAGGTCTGTCCTACTTTAGAGCTCATATTTTTCTTCTCTGCCCTTTTTTAGTGATCTTTTCTTTTCTTTTCTTTTTGAGATGGAGTCTCACTCTGTCATCAGGCTGGAGTGCAATGGCACTATCTTGACTCACTGCAACCTCCGCCTCCTGGGTTCAAACGATTCTCCTGCCTCAGCCTCCTGAATAGCTGGGACTACAGGCACAAGCCACTAAGCCTGACTAATACCTTGTATTTTTTAGTAGAGATGGGGCTCCACCATATTGGCCAGGCTGGTCTCGAACTCCTGACCTCAGGTGATCCACTCACTTCGGCCTCCCAAAGTGCTGGGATTACAGGTGTGAGCCACCATGCCCAGCCTATAGTGATATAGTGATATTTTCAAACTCAAGATTTTCTGCTGGTAATAGCTCTCTGCTTTGCTGATACATACTGAAGTTTATTTACTATGATTTCTATTGCCTGATATGCCTGATTCTAAGTAGAGATTATTTTAGGTACAGGCCTCCTTGCCTTCTTGGTCTTTAGGGTATAACACTTTTAGTGATAATTGGGGGGAATTAAGAATTCCACTAACTGCTGGCCTACAGCAAATCCTAAAGGGCCAATATCTTACATTTATAATCAACTTCACTCTTTTCATTGAAAATTATACTCCCAATCTTCTGATGAGGGATGGAAAACAATCTGCTGTTTACTGTGCCCTGCCTAACTACTCATGTTCCATGATAGAATATATTGTTCAGTTTCTTTCTAGCATTTCTCTGTTTATAATAATAGAGATTATATATATTATATATCTATATATTATATATTATAGATATAGATATAAATGTATTTATATCCTTTATGCTTTTTTTTTTTTTTTTTTTTGAGATGAAGTTTTACTCTGTTTCCCAGGCTGCAGTGCAGTGGCACGATCTCGGCTCACTGCAACCTCTGCCTCCCAGGTTCAAGCCATTCTCCTACCTCAGCCTCCTGAGTAGCTGGGATTACAGGCACAAGCCACCAGGCCTAGCTAATTTTATTTTTAGTACAGACAGGGTTTCATCATGTTGGCCAGGCTGGTCTTGAACTCCTGACTTCAGGTGATCTGCCTACCTCAGCCTCCCAAAGTGCTGGGATTACAGGCGTGAGGCACCGCACCCAGCCTGTCCTTTATTCTTTAATTTTTTTGTGTGTCTTTATGGTGGTTGTCTTCTACTATGTATCCCATTTGTACCAGTGAGGGATATGAGTACAAAGGATTCATATGAAGAATGTTAACATGATTTGTACATATTATTTAAGCATTATTAGTATGTTACATCCCATGCCCACACTCAAGAAATTTGTGTGATTATAGAAAACAAATATGGGTATGGTGGGAAAAGTACCAAAATTAGAATCAAAAGAGTGAAGTTTGAACATTAGCAGCTTGCTTGATTTATGGCCTTATAGGGGAATATTTAACTTATCTTGGTCACTGTTATCCTATAGTAAAGTAAGGCTAATAATATTTATCTCAAGGACTGGTTTGAGATTAAATGAGATAATTGATATGAAAGTGTATTGTGAAAAAAAATTAAAAAATAAAATAAAAAAAAAAAAGAAAGTGTATTGTGGCTGGGCACGGTAGCTCACGCCTGTAACCCCAGCACGTTGGGAGTCCGAGGCGGGCAGATCACCTGAGGTCGGGAGTTCGAGACCAGCCTGACCAACATGAAGAAACCCTGTCTCTACTAAAAAAATACAAAAAAATTAGCCAGGCCTGGTGGCGCATGCCTGTAATCCTAGCTACTCGCGAGGCTGAGGCAGGAGAATCACTTGAACCCAGGAGGTAGAGGGTGCAGTGAGCTGAGATCATGCCATTGCACTCCAGCCTGGGCAACAAGAGTGAAACTCCATCTCCAAAAAAACAAAAAAAGAAAGTGCATTGTGAGAAATGTGCGGTATTATAGAGGATTACTACTTTCATAGAGCCTACAAAAACATGAGGATATAAAGAAGTTTTTTTGTTTTGTTTTTTGGGAGTATTTTAAGACAGTGTCTTGTTCTGTTGCCGAGGCTGGAGTGCAGTGGCGTAATCTCAGCTCACTGCAACTTCCCCCTTCCACATTCAAGCGATTCTCCTGCCTCAGCCTCCCAAGGAGCTGGCACTATAGGAGCCTGCTGCCACACCTGGCTAATTTTTGTATTTTTTTTAGTAGAGACGAGCTTTCGCCATATTGGCCAGGCTGGTCTTGAACTCCTGACCTCAAGTCACCTGCCTGCCTCGGCCTCCCAAAGTTCTGGGATTACAAGCATGAGCCACTGCACCCAGCCTAGACTATTTTTAATGTTCAAAAAAACTAAACCAATGGGTCAGTACAGAGAGGTAAAAGCTAAACTAGCTATTGGCTTTATTCAGACAAAAATATTTGACTAGCTAATGTCAGTGTCTAGCCCATATCCCTCTGGCCCACCCTGGAGGTCAACTTATTTAGGTAGACAATTTGCTTACCCCCCAATGACTTTTCACCTTAAGCATCCCTCTGCCTGAGAGCTCTCGGGGAGTTAATTTCCTGGGGAGCAAACTTCAACCAGTAATGGGCAGATATTGATGGATAAAAACCCTTGCTTCCTTGTCTCTTGGAACAATTTCAGATGTGCTTTACAATGTGTCTCAGAGTGCCCACAGTGATAGTGAACCCCAATTACTCATGGCAGTAACCTGTATATTGCATTGTCCAATGCAAAACTAATGCATTGATCTTTGCCCGGTCTCCTTCCATTTCCTGTACCATTTCATTTCTCCCTCACCACAGTTCCTGGGATCACCTCTGTGTAGAAAAAAATAAACTCAGTTTCTCCTCCCGTACTCTCACACCAGATGTGTGGGAGTTTCTCCCCACCAGCCAGCAAGCAATCACTCCTGCAGTGAACACCAGCTGGGTGTCCTCCAGCATAATTCTGACACTACCTACCTGGAGATAGCATCAGATCCTACAGGTTGAGGGCTCAGTCCACAAGGTTTCTCCCACTTTTGATGCCTATCTCAAGTCCACGTTCTTTCACCAGTGCTTCTGACTGACTAGCTATAAACTGGAGATCCCAAATCCCGTTTCTGGGTTCCATTAATTTGCTAGAGTCACTCACAGGATTCAGGGAAACATTGACTTATTACAAAGGAGATTGCAAAGGATACGATGAAGAGATGCATAGGGTGAGGTATGGGAAGGGGTGTGGAGCTTCCATGCCCTCTTCAGGTGTGCCCCCCTCCAGGAAGCTCCATGGATTAAGCTATCTGAAAGCTCTCCATAACCTGTCCTCTTGTGCCTTTTATGGAGACTTCAATGGATAGGAACGTTGGCAACTGTGAGAAATGTGATTGGGCAAAAAGTGTATAATCTCATACTAATAGATTGGGTGGAGAAACCCAGCAAGGCCTGTCTGTCCAGATTCTTCTTGGCCTGTCTGTGCAGTTTTCCTTCTTCCAGGATATGGAGTAGGACTCCTTTTGAAATAGAGGTCTTATTGAGATGGAGCAGGGATCCCTCTTAGGGGTCTACTGGAACCTCTTCCCCCAAGCATGAAATAAAGGAAAATCTTTAGTTCCTTAAGGGGAAATTCCAGGCACCTAGCCAGCCCTGAGAAATAAATAAGCAACTTGACACGCAGGACAGTAATAGTAGCTTAAGACAATCCACGAGGAAGTTACAGTCATGAGGTGTTTGGTTTCTTGCAGAAGCTAAAGATAACATCTTTTTTGTTGTTGTTGTTTCCTTGATACGGAGTTTTGCTCTTGTTGCCCAGGCTAGAATGCAGTGGTGTGATCTCGGCTCACTGCAACCTCCACTTCCCAGGTTCAAGCGATTCTCCTGCCTTGGCCTCCCAAGTAGCTGGGATTACAGGCATGCACCACCACACCCAACTAATTTTGTATTTTTAGTAGAGACGGGGTTTCACCATGTTGGTCAGGCTGGTCTCCCACTCTTGACTTCAGGTGATGCACCCGCATCGGCCTCCCAAAGTGCCACCATGCCCGGCCTAAAGATAACATCTTAACACGTGTACCTGAGTTGTTTTTCAGAAACTTGGACCCCCACTAAATGGGTCCACTGGCACAAAGACCTCAGATAAGAATTGAGGACTGAACTCTCACCATGGTTCTTTGTTCTAAATTTCTTCCTGAGGGACCTGGAGGAAGTCATGCCTATGGGCCAGACCTATCATTTCTGTCTGTCGAACTCACAATTTTAAAGAAAGCTTCTCTTCCTCAACCAATTTCAAATAAAAAACTTTGAATCTACCTATGACCTGTAACACCCCACTTTAAGATATCTCACCTTTTTAAGACAAACCAACATTTAGCCTTGATACATTTATGATTTTGCCTGTAATTTCTGCTTTGTTGAACTTTACCCCTGCCTTTAAAAAGTCTTGCTTGTAAGACACAGGGAGGTTGGGTCTTAAGTGTGAGCTGCCTGGTTCTCTTTACTTGGCATTCTGCAAAGAAATTCCCTCTGTATTAGTCTGTTTCACGCCGCTGATAAAGACATACTCGAGACTGGGTAATTTATAAAGAAAAAGAGGTTTAATGGACTTACAGTTCCACATGGCTGGGGAGGCCTCACAATCATGGTGGAAGGCGAAAGGCACGTCTTACCTGGTGGCAGCCAAGAGAGAATGAGAGCCAAGCAAAAGGGGTTTCCCCTTATCAAACCATCAGATCTCATGAGACTTATTCACTACCACAAGTACAGTATGGGAGAACCAACCCATGATTCAATTATCTCCCACCGGGTCCCTCCCACAACACATGGGAATTATGGGAGCAACAATTCAAGATGAGATTGGGGTGGGGACACAGCCAAACCATATCACCCTCCCTCCTCCTGATGCAAAACCTCGGTGTGGTTGTTCGGCCTTACTGCACCTGGTGTGAGGACCCCAGTTTGGTTCAGTAACATTATGGCCTACAATCAGACAATGTAGTCAGATAATTTCTTTATGGCCAGCTCCAAGACAGAAAGGTGAGGGAAGATTAGAGTATATTTTTAGTTTCTATGGCCTGCCTCGAGAAGAAAAAGGAGCAGGTGAAAGGAAGGCAGGTCAAAGAGAGAGAGAGAAACAGATTCTGTTTCCTAAGGTCTAGTTCTGAGGCCTAAAGTATTGCAACGTTATACCAAAAGACTACCTTTTACCTTTTTCACCCTGAAGCTGCTTCAGGAACAAAAGACAAAAGGACAAAACCTTTAGCAAAAGATATGCTTATTGTTTCAGCCACTTAGCAAGTAACAAGGGCTATGGGAGTTACGAGCCAGGAACCGTGGTAGAAAAGATTTATACATATATAAATGTATATGTAAAATAGTACCACAAATTCCCAAATAAACTGCTTGCACCCAAATCCTTGTCTCAGAGTTCACTTTTGGGTGAAATCTGAGGTAAGACATTTGTTTTTCATTTTTGAATATTCATTCTGTTACGTAAAACTTGCTTTACAAGCGTGTGTTTGTGATGGTTCACATTTTGTTTGTCTTTGCTTTTAATTGTTCGTTTTATAAAGGGAACACAAGAAATTGGAGAGTAGGACAGGAAGGAGGAAGAGGAAAAGAGGTGGAGAACTGAAAGCTGAGCTCTGTTTCTTAAGTGAAAAAAACATGTTTTGAAAAAGGAAGTATTACTTTTTAAGTGTGAATAAAACCAGTCATGAGGCAGAGGTGAGAGAGAACTGCGTGAACTGCAAGATAGGAAGGGTGGAATGGAATGTCATCATTGTTCTGACCCCAGCATTCCTTCTGATAGGATTTTTCTAAATCTGGACTCTTACTGCGTCTTCTGGCCCCCATACTTTCTGCTCTGTGAATTCCTCTTTCTTAACCACATTTCTCATCACCAGGGTAACACAATAAAATCTTCAAATGAGAAAAGACAGGAAATGTCAAGCAGTACTGTGCAGAATGCTTTGCTTTGTCTCTAAGTTCTCAGCTTGGACGGGCTTCCTGGAGACCAGCCCATGCCTTCCGACAGGGACAGGCCTGGACCTGAGAGGAGCAAGTGGGGAGGAGTGGGGGTGGGGAAGTAGTTGGTGTCAGGAGGTAGGAGAGACAAAAGTGTGTTCAAGCATTTATCCAGAGTGCTATCACTCCCATACTGAATCTCAGCCTAGACCAATACCAATACCAATAACAGTCCTTAGCATTAACCTTTTCTTTCTTTCTATTCTTCCAAAGCAGTGTAAAGTACTCCTTTCAAAGCAGTACCGCATTACGAAATCTGCAAATCCCGGAAGTCAATAACCTGAAGACACGCCAGGAGCAGTGAAGAAAACAAGTGTCATGAGAGATGAGGCAATAAAGACAGCAAGCTGAGGAGGAGGCTGTTTTCAAGCCACTGACCACAATACACAGTAGGTACCTTTTTCCCCTGCTAGCCAATGTCACCAACTCAAAGGAGTGATTTTTTTAATCGACGGCCTAAAGAATTCTTTTCAAATGACATGAGTTGCTTGGAGGAGAGGTGGAATGAGATAGGCTCAAATACAAAGAAGAACCTTGCCAAAGTCCAAAGTCACAGAAGAACCTACTGTGAAAGAGAACCCCACAAGAGTCAACATCTTGCTACTTCAACAAACTGCCCCTATTAGAAGGCAATGGAAGATGGACCAGAAGTTCAGACACACACAAAAATAGAAAAACCTGGCTGGGCATGGTGGCTGTCACCTACAATCTCAGTGCTTAGGGAGGTTGAGCCAGAAGGATCACTTGAAGCCAGGAGTTCAAGTCCAGCCTGGGCAACATAGCAAGACCCTGTCTCTATAAAAATAAAAATAATTAGCCTGGTGTGGTGGTGTGCACTTGTAGTCTTAGCTACACAGGAGGCTGAGGTGGAAGGATTACTTGAGCCCAAGTGTTCAAGGCTGCAGTGAGCTATGATCACACCATTGCACTGTAGCCTGGGCAACAGATGAGTACCTATCTCTAAAATAAATAAATAAATAATGAAATAAAAATAAAAGCCTGGCCGGGCGCGGTGGCTCAAGCCTGTAATCCCAGCACTTTGGGAGGCCGAGACGGGCGGATCACGAGGTCAGGAGATCGAGACCATCCTGGCTAACCCGGTGAAACCCCGTCTCAACTAAAAAAATACAAAAAACTAGCCGGGCGAGGTGGCGGGCGCCTGTAGTCCCAGCTCCTCGGGAGGCTGAGGCAGGAGAATGGCGTAAACCCAGGAGGCGGAGCTTGCAGTGAGCTGAGATCCGGCCACTGCACTCCAGCCTGGGCGACAGAGCGAGACTCCGTCTCAAAAAAATAAATAAATAAATAAATAAAAGCCTATATTATTTCTCATCTAGATATTATAATATCCTCTCTGAGAGACCACCAAAAGAGTGCCATGAAAGGTAGAGCTAAATTCTGTCTCTGGCCACTGGATTTTCAAGCCAGGAGCAAGGGATTGGATAACTATAACTTGCTTATGGTTTTCCCCCCAGTAACTTAATACAAAATGTAAAAAAAGAACACCTCACAGGAACTCACCAACGCTTCTTACTAGGATCTTTCCTGACTTCAGCACATTTTATAAAACACACACGGGTTGTTTCTTCTCTCATTCAGTGCCTTTGAAGAGACAAAGGTTATCCTGGTAAGAATGAATAGGGCTTATAAGTAGGGTTCTTAGCAAGGAAGAGATGGGAATATTTAATTAAACGAGACCATTTGCTGGGTGTATTGGACTGGCTTTTGTGATAAAGTAGATGCTCTACATCCACTCAGCCCACCTTTGATTTTTTTGCTGCAGCTGTAATGCACTTTCCCATGCATGCTGACAGAGTCCCACCGCAAGTTCCTCTTCATCTCTCTGAATTCCTTTCCCAAGTCTTTTCCTGAAGCAGTGGGAGCTTATATGCTAGGAGCTTATATGTGTACAGGGCAAGCCCAAAGGAGAAACATTCCCCCCTTAGAACCCCAGCCAGTGGTGCCTGCAAGCCAGGGGGTAAATTGTTCGGCCTCCCCTCTTTTGCAGGCGCCATTCTCAAGTGTATTCCACATGGTTCCTCAAAGGATCCTCAGAAGGCTTGAGCCCAATCGCCACTGTGGTAATTAGTTTAATAACATACCTTTTTTTTTTTTTCTACTTTTCCATCTTCCTTCTCTCAATAAGCTTACTCCTTCGTTCCTACTTTCTGGAGTCATCTTGCAAATAAATTACCTGAACTCAATTCCTTACCTCATGCTCTGCTTTTGGGTGGACCCAAACTAAGACAGTAATACCCCGGTGTAATTGGAGAAAGCATCCCCTCAAGATGATATTCTGGAAGAGGTTTGCTCACCAGACAGATGAAAACAAAAGCTCCATTGCTGGTAGTAACTGTGGTGTTGATAACCTCTGGCATAACAATCAAACTCTCACCTGCGGTGGACAGGATGTTGTGGAAGGGAAAGCTTCACTTACATAGAATCTAATACTGGCATGAAAGGGGGCAGTGGTAATTATAAGAGTAGTGGAATTGACTGGCTTTTGTGAAATGCCATAACAGTTTTGAAGAGTGCCTCAAAGACAGACAAAGACAAGTACAGGTCAGCCAACTATCAGGTCAAGACATTCTGTGAAAGTCAGAAGTCTTCCATGACAGCAAGTAAAGGGACTGTGTAGCAAAACGGCAGTCTGGCCAGGCACAGTGGCTTGCTCCTATAATCCCAGCTACTTGGGAGGCTGAGGCAGAAGGATCGTTTGAGCTCAGGAGTGTAAGGCTGCAGTGAGCTATGATTGTGCCTGGACAACAGAGTGAGATCCCATCTCTGAAAGAGAAAGAAAAGAAAAGACAGATAGAAAGAGAAAGAGAGGAAGGAAAGAAGGAAGGAAGGAAAGANAAGGAAGGAAGGAAGGAAGGAAGGAAGGAAGGAAGGAAGGAAGGAAGGAAGGAAGGAAGGACGGGGAGATGAAAGGGCAGTCTGTGCTAAAATTCAAGCTCCAAATTTAATCTTAGGTGGTGGCAGAATGGCAAACGAGACTGAATATACAGGTCTTCTGCGTTAAACATCTATGCTAAAGTCACAGCTTTGATAGGGAAATGGTGGGACTCAGACTTGGGATGGAGGCATCTGTGAGGATATGGATGAGGACCTTAAATCCTGGGTGCTCTTGAATCAGGGAGGCTACAGAAGCCAGTCTCTTGCCTTTTGCTGGAGGACAGCAGTCTTCCCTTGCCTGAAGAGGATGAGAACCTTCCTGAGTTGAGTGTCTTGGAAGATGTTTCTCATCCTCCTTGGGATCACTCCAGTGACTCCCCTAACTGCCTGCAGCTTGAAAATGTGTCGAGTTCTAGCATGTCGTAAGAGGGAAGGTACTGTTTCTTCTATGGGAAGAAATGACTTGCTGAAAGAATTACAGAAAAATTCCGACAAGAAAGAGGAAAAGATCTATGGGAATAAATCTGAAGGTGTTACAATGAATAGGTAAGTGAGATGTAAGGCTGAATAGAGGAGAATGTAATTCTCCCATGACTCACGGTAACATCCTGTCAAGGACGCCTGGAGTTTGTCCCAACACACTGCAAAAATGGTGCCTTGAAACTTGCACATGATAACAATGTAGAGACGCCACAGTTGTCCATTTAAAAAAAGGTCAGAAGGCTCAAGGAAGTGGGCATAAGAGAACGAGATTTTTATGTGAGACCCATCGTCTGACTGTTTCCTAGTGTACTCCCTTCACAAGGGTAAGAAGGAACATACTAACATTTTATGAAAGGTTAGTGGCAGTGTCCTCTATGAATTGGGGTTCACAGAATAAAATTCTGCCACAGAATTGAGCCCTCTAGGGTCAATGGGAATAAAAAGTATTCAATTATTTGAGAGTCCAGGTAGCTGCACTTAAACATTAAAGGCTAGATGGAGATAATTCATGTAATAGGCAACAAGACTACAGGGGTAACCAGGGTTTTGTCAGGCCCCTAGAGATTTGTGATAATGGTTAATAGATCTTCATGTCCCCAGAAGTGAGATGGATAGGCAGCCTACAAAAATATTACATGACTTTCATAACCAGAGAAAAAGTAAAAACAGGTGAGCAGTAGGCTAGGATCAGTGCCACAGTAGACAAACATAATACTCTGTTGAGTTTTTAGACCAGAGTGAGTTATCAGACCCAGAGGCCAGTGACTGAAGGGGAAGCATGATCTGCTCAAGGAAAGGCCCTACGATCACATCATATATATATATATATGTTAGTTTATATATATGATAATTTATATATATGATAGTTTTTATATATATGATAGTTTTTTATATATATATGAGAGTTTATGTATATATAAACTCTCCAATTCTTCCCCCAAAGAGATCTATGGCTATTTATTCAGACCTTTCAAGGGCTGTTAGATACAGGATCTGAGGTGACATGAATAACAGGGGACCCAAATGCTATCATGGCCCCACTGATAAAGGTGATGGATAATATGGTAATTATCTTGATTTGATCCTTACACATTGTGTACACATATTGAAATATTATACTGTATTCCATAAATGTGTATAATTATATGTCAATTAAAAATAATAATTGGCTGGGCACACTGGCTCATGCCTGTAATCCCAACATGTTGTGAGGCCAAGGTGGGAGGACTGCCTGAGCCCAAGAGTTCGAAACCAGGCTGGGCAACATGGCAAGACCCTGTCTCTACAAACAATAAGAAATTAGCCAGGTGTGCTGGTGTGTGCCTGTAGTCCCAGCAACTTGGAAGGCTGAGGTGTGAGGATTGCTTGAGCCTGGGAGGTCGACGTTTCAGTGAGCCATGGTCATGCCACTGCACTCCAGCCTGAGTGACAAAGTGAGATCCTGTCCCCAAAATAAATAAGTAAATAAGCAGGCAAATAAAAGTCATGTGGATATACGAATAGAAGTAGAAATGAACATTCACATCTTCATGCCTCACATTAATGTTCTCTGGAGAGTGTCCATCACTGAGGAGGCTCTTAACAACCAGGAAAACAGGCTACTCCTTGGGTAGATGGCAGCCAGCCTCTATTCTTCACACTCCAATGCCAGTGCAATGGACTTATCAACACAGTAGCTTTGTCAGCAGGTATGGAGGCCATGCAAGGCCCCAATTGTATTGGCTCATTCTCACCAAGCTGGCATAGCTACTGCATCTACAAAGTTCTGACTTGTCAGCAGGAAAAACCAATAATACACATTCAGTAGAGTACCAACCCTCGAGGACACCAGCCAAGAACTTATGGGTAAATTGATTGCATCAGATCCCTCATCCTCCCTCCAGAGAAGACAGTGATTCATCCTTACTGGAATTGTTTCCTGTTCTGAATATGAGTTTGTCCTCCTTGCTCATAGTGTAGCTTCTAGGATTATTATCTGACAGCTTACAGAATGATTCAGTTACTAACATGGTAACCTGCATAACATCAGTTTGGACTAAAGGACCCATAGTGAAGGAGGCACAACAAGACAATAAGGGCAGAAGACTATGGGATCCACTGTTCCTACCATATATCGCAGTATCCACAAGTTGCTCAAGTTGCTGAACTGATAAAATGTTGGAATGAACAATTAAGAGATTGGCTAGTTTGGAGACAATACTCTCCATGGTTAGAATTTGGCCTACAAGATGTGATATATGCATTGAGCCAATGCTGTGTATCCAATAGCTGAAATACGTAAGTCTGGAAACCAAGGTGGAGAAGTTGAAATGGCTTCTCTCACCCCATCATGCCCAGTGACCCACTTGCAGAATTTGTGCTTCCTATGTTCACATCCTTAGGCTCTGCTAACATTCTTTAAAAATACAAATAATTATTCTTATAAATTTTTACTGGTGGTGGGAGGGAGAAAAATGACTTGTATCAATACATAGTATTAGTACACAGCATTAATACACAGCAAGAGTCTCACAGGACCTATAGCTATGACTACCCCCTGCTCACTTTGGCTGTTTATGCCAAAGGACTAGTAGACAAAGAAAGGCATTTTTCATACTGGCAAGGTAATTGATCCTGATTATCATAAGCATCTAGGATTATTGCTAAATAATGAAAACAGTAAGGACTATCTCTAGATCTCAAAAGATTCATTGGGATTCACCTAGTTCTGTCATACCTGGTGAAAGCACTGAATGAAAAATTATAGCACCTCAGCCTGACATGGGTAAGCCAACTAAGAGCTTGGATTCCTCAAGAATGAAGACACTTGGATCTCCCCACCAACCAAATAATTTAGATCAGCTGAAGTGCTCACGAAGGGTAAGGAAAATCTGGAATAGGTGGTGGAAATCTGAAAGGGACCTGATAAATATCAGTTATGGCCTTTGGAGCAGTTGCAGCAAGGGACATCTGCTTGCCACACTAAGTCTCATCTGGAGTCCTTTTAACAATTAGCAGCTAGCTATGACCTTAAAGAGGTGGTAACAGAATGAATTTCATATAGAGCAAAAATGGATCTGAAAGGTTTAAGGGATAGATTGTAGGAGATACTTTTGATGTCCTGTGCCACTTCTTCTGATTTCAGCTGCAAAGGTGTTGGACAGTTCCTATGCATGCCATAGTTTTCCCTTAAGCACCTGCTGGATCTCTCTGCCTTCCTGACTCCCACTGTCTCCAAAGCCACAGGAGTTCACTAGGCTCACATTGAATAACCAGACACACAGAGACGTTAATTCCCCTGGTAGCCACCTTTGATCAGTGAGTGAAAGGAGACAGCAGATAAATGTGTCCGCCTTTCGTCTTTGGGAGAGAAAATTCTGAGATTGATTTTACAAGATTCTTCAGAGATTGAGTCCCAGTGGACCAAAGTGGTAACCAACTCAACAATGTGTCCTTCAATGGCTTTTCCTTATCGCTCTCATATTCTTGCTTCTCAAGATCACTTACCAAGTAAACTTATTTAGTCCCTGCTTTCAAAGGAAGCCAAGTAGATGGATAAACCAGTTGGCTGCTGTTGATTGTGATATTCATAGAAAGGGTTGGCTGTTGTTAGAGAAAAAGCTAATGATAGTTTTGGTCGAGAAAGTGAAGTTAACTAAAAATTGGACATAAACATTTATTGTGCATATATTATGTATCAAACATTTTAGAAGGTTTTCAGTATCATTATCAATTGATGATAGAGCTGAGTTTTCTGAATTCATGGGGAAGAAACAAAAATAAGGAAAAAAGAGAAAGAAGCACATAGCAAGAAACAACAAATCATAGTCAAACTCTTTTATCATGATGTTTACCAAGTTGCAGCCATCTAGATTAACCACTAATCTAAAGAAACAAGAACCACCTTATTTAGGCTTATTTTGTGTACCATGGTTCGGGTGTGTTAGGAGATGGAATGAGAGTTGGAGCATGATTGATGTGTGGTATATCCATACAAACACAACAAAATTCTATTCTAAAAATATGAAATAATGGCTGGGCATTGTGGCTCACACCTGTAATCCCAGTGCTATGGGAGGTTGAGGCAAGAGGATTACTTGAGACCAGGAGTTCAAGACCAGCCTGGGCAATGCAGCAAGACTCCATCTCTACAAGAATTTTAAAAATATATATTCCCAGCACTTTGGGAGGCTGAGGCGGGTAGATCATTTGAGGTCAGGAGTTTGAGACCACCTTGGCCAACATGGTGAAACCCTGTCTCTACAAAAATTAAAAAAAAAAAGCCAGGTATGGTGGTGGGTGCCTGTAATCCCAGCTACTTGGGTGGCTGAGACAGGAGAATCACTTGAACCTGGGAGGTGGAGGTTGCAGTGAGCCGAGATCAAGCTACTGCACTCCAGCCTGGGCG
>NC_037671.1:143341931-143397555 GCF_003255815.1 Theropithecus gelada | reverse complement strand
AAAAAAAAAAAAAAAAAAAAAAAAATTTTCTTTTTTTTAGAGACAGAGTCTCGTCCTGTCTCCCAGGCTGGAGTGCAGTGTCACAATCATAGCTTACTACAGTTTTGAAGTACTGGACTCAAGTGATCCTCCTACCTCAGCCTCCCAAGTAGGTAGGACTTAGGAGACCGAGGCAAGAGACGCACGCTACCACGTCTGGCTCATTTAAAAAATTTTATTGTAGGCCGGGCGCGGTGGCTCAAGCCTGTAATCCCAGCACTTTGGGAGGCCGAGACGGGCGGATCACGAGGTCAGGAGATCGAGACCATCCTGGCTAACACAGTGAAACCCCGTCTCTACTAAAAATACAAAAAACTAGCCGGGCGAGGTGGCGGGCGCCTGTAGTCCGAGCTACTCCAGAGGCTGAGGCAGGAGAATGGCGCAAACCCGGGAGGCGGAGCTTGCAGTGAGCTGAGATCCGGCCACTGCACTCCAGCCCGGGCTACAGAGCAAGACTCCGTCTCAAAAAAATAAAAAAATAAAAAAATAAAAAATTTTATTGTAGAGACAGTTTCTCACTATGTTGTCCAGGCTAGTCTTGAACCGCTAGCCTCAAGCAGTCCTCTCACCTCGGCCTCCCAAAGTGCTAGGATGACAGGCATAAGCCACCATGCCTGGCCTAAAGATAACTTCTTAATTGATTTCATTGTCAGATTTAATAGATATATGTAGTGTGCTTCCTTGTACTAACTGTAACTATTGATTGTCATCATGTATAATTATGAAGTAAGAGTTTTTTTTAAATGCTCAAAAATCACCCTGCCCCCAAGTATAGATGGGTTTAGAATTCCAGGACCAAAAGTGGAACAGAAAGCCATGGTATAGAGTGGGAAGAGTAATGGTCAGCAGGTACCCCCTCCCTCACCCCCTGCCCCCACGCCCACCATGCTCCCTGTTTCAGTGGGATGGAGGGGAACCCTGAGGGAAGCTCAAAGGCAGAGGTTAGTAGGTAGAGCACCTTCTGGGGTAGATGGCAGCATTTTGGCACGTGATGCTGGAAGAGGATGTGGCTGGAGCTGCCAGGCACTGAATCCAGCAAGTTCTCTCCCTACTGGGGGGCCTATTGTCACCACATCCTACCTTCCTTGCACCCAGAGCCAATTCTAACTTGTTTTTTAAGCCAATGAAAGGAACCTGGGACTGGGCGTGGTGGCTCACGCCTGTAATCCCAGCACTGGGAGATGGAGGCGGGTGGATCACCTGAGGTCAGGAGTTCAAGACCAGCCTGGCCAACATGGCAAAACCCTCTCTCTACTAAAAATATAAAAATTAGCTGGGCGTGATGGTGGGCGCCTGTAATCCCAGCTACTCGGGAGGGTGAGGCAGGAGAATCACTTGAACCCTGGAGGCGGAGGTTGCAGTGAGCCAAGATTGTACCACTGCACTCAAGCCTGGGCAACAGAGAGAGACTCCGTCAACAACAACAAAAAAAAGGAACTTGGGAGTCCCTGGGATAGATAGGAAGGTCAGTGGGTTAAAGACAACTCCCATTAACTATAGAAAAATGAGACTGTGTCCCGCCAAGGTTAGAGACGTATCTTCTCTCGCAGGAGGGCAGGGCTTTTGTCTGTTTTGCTCACTGATGTAACCCAGTAGTCTGGGGATAGTAAGTGTCCGATTTGATCCCAGGCATCAAATCTCCAATGTCATTTAAAAAACACAGCAAAACCTGCCAAATACAAATTTAGACCTGAGAAATCTCAGAATCCGGTGAGCTGAGTAGTCTTGCCCCTCTCTGGAGCAAGAGCAGAATACGAAGACGGCTGGGGTGTCGCTGGGCCTTACGGAGTGTAAGGACCGCAGTCCTCCCAGGCTTAGGGAGACCTGGGGGAGTCTACGATGGTGAAGATGTGGGAGGGTGGGGGAAGTGACCGGGACTGAGCACCCGCTGTGTGCTAGGCATCATATTAGACACTTGGTGTACACACACACACACACACACACACACAATAGGCATGTACCGTACAACGTTTATGTCAACAATGGGGCACATTTACCATGGTGCTCTCATAAGATTGTAACAGAGCTGAAAATTTCCTGTCACTTAGTGATGTCTTGATGATCCTGACCCTGTATAGGCCTGGGCTAATGTGTGTTTGTCTCTTTGTTTTTAACAAAACAGCTTAAAAAGTTAAAAAAAAAAAAAAAATTAAAAACCTTACGGAATAAAGATACAAGGAAAAGTATTTTTGTACACTCTACAATGTGTGTTTTAAGTTAATGTTATTACAAAAGTCAAAAATTTTAAAGTTTAGAAAGGAAAAAATTTACAATAAGCTAAAATTTATTGTTGAAGAATGAATATATATATATATATAATTTTTTTTTGAGACAGGACCTTGCTCTGTTGCCCAGGCTGGAGAGCAGTGGTGTGACCATCGCTCACTATAGCCTCAAATTCCTGGGCTAAAGCGGCCCTCCTCCCTCCCAAGTAGCTAAGACTAAAGGCACACAGCACCTTGCCTGTCTAAGTTTTAGTTTATTTGTAGGAATGAGATCTAACTATGTTGCCCAGGCTGGTCAAATTCCTGGCTTAAAATGATCCTCCAAAGTGTTGGGATTACAGGCATGAGCCACCACATCTGACCCAGAAAAATATTTTTAAAACAAATGTAGTGTAGCCTAAGTACACAGCGTTTATAAAGTCGCAGTCGTGTATGGTAATGTCCTAAGTCAACATTCATTCAGCCCTCACCCACTCACTCACCGAGAGCAACTTTTAATCCTACAGGCCCTTTTCATGATAAGTGCCCTATACGATTGTGCAATTTTCATCTTTTATATGGTATTTTTACTGTACCTTTTCTGTGTTTAGGTATATTTAGAGACAGAAATACTTATTTGTGTTACAGTTGCCCACACTATTCAGTGCAGTAACATGCTGTACAGGTAAGTAGCTGAGGAGCAATAGACTATGCCATAAAGCCTAAGTGTGTAGCAGGCTATACATCTAGGTTTGTGTAAGTGCTTTCTGTGATGTTTGCACAAAGATGAAATTGCCTAATGATGCATATTTCAAAGTGCATCCCCAACGCTAAGTGACACATGACTGTATGTGTATGATAGATACAAGATATACGGAGAGATGCTTTTAGTTTTCATAGCAATTCTGTGAGAAAGGTATCATTAGCCCTGCTTTACAGATGAAAACAGGATCAGAGGGGCTCAGTGAATCTTCTAGGTCACACAGCTAATACATAGATTACAGTGGAGCTGTAACTGGTTGGTTCCTAAGCCTGTGTTCCATCAACCATCTTAGGACAGCTCCCAAAAGAAATGTGACTGTCAGGGCAAAGGCAGGGCATGACCAAGTAGCCGAAGTGATAAGGTTTCTTGCTGCATCTCCCATTCACTCATTGTTTGCTTCCAGAAAGAAAAGTGTAGGGCAGCCCTTTCCTGATGTGTACTAAGCCAGGGCACCTGTGTCAAAATAAGAGTAAGCCAAAGGGCAATGGTTGGTAGGATGAGGTGGAGGAGTATTTTAATTTTTGGAATTTGGGAAGCAGACAGCTTTACTTTGTACGCTTGGAACAGCAGCAACATCCATGAAATACAAACCAAAAATCTTTACTGTTTCTAAATTTCCTAGATTGCTATTATTTGGTCCTAAGTTGATTATTTGTTCCACAGAAAGTGGTCATTATTCCTCTACATGCAGGCCTCAGCAGCTGCTCGCACATTCCAGAGTACGGGAGTCCTTGCCTTGGGCTTGGTTCAGCATCTAAGAAATACAGTGACATTGCAGGGTGGCAGCACCTTGCGACGCAGGGCAGAGCCGTCCACGTAGAGCACATTGAGAATGACGACCCTGGAGGATGGTGAGGTCTGGCCCTGCAAAAAATTCCTATTTATTTTCCATCAAATGTGCTCAATTACTATATATTTTTTCATGAACAACTTTTCCTCGCTCCAAAATTATCAACTGGACCCTGGAGCACCACCGTGAAAGGATTTTTGTTTGTTTCCTGCTCTTGCTTGCTTGGAACAATGATTGCTCTAAGGAGTGAATAGTCAGCCCTGGAAACAGAATCTAGGTCAGCCTGTCCTTTCTGCTGCTTTCCACCACTAGGGGGCAGGAAGCATCTGATAAAGGAACTAAAAAGGCTGGAAACGCATGCATTGACAAGCAAAAGCCGGAGGCTTGCCTGCTTGCAATTCTCATGATGAAAACATTTCTTCAGAAATCAGCCTCATTTGAGCACTTCTGGCAGACGCAGAGGCCAGCTGAGGAGTGGGCCAGGAGAAGGGAAGGGCGCCTCAGGAGGCGTGTCGTTTGATCACTTTGGAAAAACCGTTCTCTCTTCTGAAGACTTTGAAAATGCGGACCTAGAGAGCAGGGCTGCGACAGGGCTTTGAAACCCCCTGAGCCATGAGGTCAAGGTCCATTTTATAGAAACCTGTAATCTGAAAGAATATACATTTAATAATGTGATTCTTTTGGGAGGTGGGGGGCAGGCACTCAGATTCCAAATCCACAGGTCCTCAAATGGATTTTGTTCATCAGAAGCTTTAAGAAAAAAAAAAAAAAAAAATCCCAGAATCCCACACAAGTGATAGACTGCACAGCGCGATGCACAATTTAGCATCCATACAGGTGTGAGGATGGAGAGAGCACTGGATTGGATGCCTGGCAGCTGCTACCCACTAGTTTTGTGACCACCAAAACCTAAGCTGCTGCACACCAACAAAGCAGCGCAATATCTCCTTTGTCGGATTGCAGCATCAACAACAGGCATTTATCCAGCCCCTACTGTATGCCAGGCACTGTGCTAGGCACTGGGGAGATGATGAATGATAAGACAGGCACGGTTGGTCCCTGCCTTATGAACATGACATCCCAGTGAGGATTGTTACCACCTGCCTGCAGGAACATATCTCATGTGCCTGCACAGCACCTGGCATGTCACAGACACACGATACATGTTAGGTTTTTCTCCACTCCTCTTTTCTCCTTGTCTCCTCATCTAAAATATGTTATTGTAGGGCCAGGTTAAGATTCCCCTTGGCAAAGTGGGCTTCTGGAAACACATTCAGAGGATATTTATTCATACTTTATTTTTTTTATCTGCCTTTACTTCGCACTTACTATTTGCCAGCCTGTGCTAGACCTAAGGGATCTATAATTGATATTTTTAATTTTTCTGTCCACCATTATCTGCTCCATCTTCACTGAGGAATTCCCGTACCTTCTCTGGCCAGGTTGAAAACACCAGCTACCCACCTTCCCAGCTTCCCCGTAACTGAGAGTATCAGCACTTCAACTAAGGTTCCTCACCCCATTTGGACTTGGGAGCAGAGAGTCCAGGCAATAGAAAGGGTGGATAATCTCCCAGTGGGAGGGTTGTGGTAGGTGCCACAATGAACTCTAATTTCCAGAAACAGCTGGTGATGCCATGGACGGCAGTGCATGCTGGACATCAAGTGGCCTGGTTTGATAGTATGATTTTGACTGTGGCCCAGGCTGCCTTTTGTTTACCTTTTTTATACCTATTTTCAAGTCCAATTTTCTTTCTTTCTTTCTTTCTTTGAGATGGAGTCTTGCTCTGTCGTCCAGGCTAGAGTGCAGTGGTGCGATCTCAGCTCTGCAAACTCTGCCTTCCGGGTTCAAGTGATTCTCCTGCCTCAGCCTCCCAAGTAGCTGGGACTACGGGCACACACCACCATGCCAGGCTAATTTTTGTATTTTTAGTAGAGATGAGGTTTTGCCATGTTGGCCAGGCTGGTCTTAAACTCCTGACCTCAAGTGATCTGCCCACCTCCGTCTCCCAAAATGCTCGGATTACAGGTGTGAGCTGTCACTCCTGGTCAAGTCCAATTTTCTGATCTTCTTACTGATTCAGTGAGCTACCCAATTCCTTTTAGCAAAATCCTTTTATACTCAAATCAACACAGATGGGTTTTGTTCCTTGACAACAAGAATCCTGAAGGAGATGAAATCAAAAATTATTATGACTTTGGCGCCTTGTCCTTCAGGAGCTGGGCACACAAATGATTTCACTAGTCTATATAGTTGGGGAAAAGACAAGCCCCTTGAAGCATCTACTATGCTAGCATGTACTACGCTGGACAGTGAAGTTCAGAAATGAACACACGAGGCTTCTGCCCCCAGGGAACTCAGTGTGTTAGGAGAGATGAATCAATGATATAGCAATTCCATTAGCAAAAGTGCTAGAGATGTGTGCAGGGTATGATGGGTTCACCAAGGAGGAATACATACCAGTTTAGCTAAGGCAGAGATGCTGTCTAGTTTGTTCTTGCTGCTATAACAAAGTATTCACAGACTAGGTAATTTAGAAATAATTGAAACGTATTTCTCATAGTTCTGGAGGCTGGGAAGTCCAAGATCAAGGCTCCAGCAGATTCGGTGTCTAGAGAGGGCTTGCTCGCTGCTTCCAAGATGGCACCTTCCTGCCTCCTCATATGGAGAAAGTGTGTTCTCATGTGGCAGAGAGTGGAAGGGGAAAAAGTACCAGGCAGCTCTCTGAAGCCTCCTTTATAAGGACATTAATCCATTTGTGAGGAAAGAGCTTTCATAACTTAATCACTCCCCAAAAGGTCTCACCTCTGAATACTATCACATTGGGTATTCGGTTTCAACATGAATTTTGGAGAGACATAAACATTCAAACTATAGCAGACACTGAATGAGCAAGGCTTTGGAGAAAGGGACGTGATGCTTCAGTCAAGTCTTGAAAGAAGAGTAAAAGCTTATCAGACAAAAGCAGAGGAGCCCAGAGAAAGAGGAGGTATTTCCCTGTGTAAGAGCAAAGTCCTGAAAGAGAGATTCAGCATGGCGTGTGTATTAGTCAGAGTTCTCTAGAGGGACAGAACTAATGGAATGTCTATATATAAAGGGAAGTTTATTAAGTATTAACTCACATGATCACAAGGTTCCACAATAGGCCGTCTGCAGGCTGAGGAGCAAGGAGAGCCAGTCTGAGTCCCAACACTGAAGAACATGGTGTCCAATGTTCGAGAGCAGGGGGCATCCAGCACGGGAGAAAGATGTAGGCTGGGAGGCTAGGCCAGTCTCTCTTTTCACATTTTTCTGCCTGCTTTTTATTCTAGCCATGCTGGCAGCTGATTAGATGGTGCCCACCCAGATTAAGGGTGGATCTGCCTTCCCCAGCCCCACTGACTCAAATGTTAATTTCCTTTGGCAACACCTACACAGACACACCCAGAATAAAAACTTTGTATCCTTCAATCCAATCAGGTTGACACTCAGTATTAACCATCACAACATGTGTGGGATTAAGCAGTTTTGTGCTGCTAGAACCACCATGTTCCTGGTGAAGGATAAGGGAGTTGTCATGAGTAGTAAGCTCTGAGTACAGGGCTTGTGTGCAGAGGTCGAGACTGGGAAGAGCTGCCCATGAGTCTGGGAGGTGGTGTGGACCAGGGATATGGAGAAAGATTCAGTGGTGCGGAGGGCCCAGGAGAGGCTAGATGCTGTGATATTTTTATGGAAACTGCCTACATGATTATCAGATTTCCTCCAGAAATTCTCAGCTACTAGTGTATACTGGTCCAGAATAACGCTGGTCCAGAATTAGGTTTTCATTGTAAAAATGAAGGCAGTCATCTGAATTTGGAGAACCTGATCTTGGACCACGTTTGCTCAGAAAGAACTAGGCCCACAATTAAAAGCTGCCTCTGGTTCAGATGGGGGAGAAGAGGTAGGGGTTGGCTGAGAAGGCTGGCATCGACTGAAATCTGCCACATATGGCCCACAATCCATTTCGTGCCCTAACACAAGAGGCATTATAAGTTTTGACTATAAAAGAAAATTGTGATTATAAAATACAGTTTTAAAATAGACATCTCAATTCACCTCACCACATGTATAAAGATACTTTTTACATTTTTATGGCATATCAACACACTATTCATTTCCCTTATGAGGAAAATGCATAAGTACCCTTTAAGCATTTTAAGGGAAAAACTTGAAATTATTGTAATAAACAGAGGGCTTTCTATGTAAAAAGCATTTATTTGATCTTCACAAAAGCTCCCTGCAGAAGGTATCGTTATGAACCCATTTTAAAGAAAGGAGAACTGAAGGGCAGAAAAGAAAACTTGCCCAAGGTTACATAGGTGAGAAGCAGGTTAGGATCTGACACATATGATCTGACTCCAGAGAAGGTGCCCCTAACGATGCATTCCATTGTGTCTCCTTGGAAATCTCGCCTCCTCTTCATCATTATGCAATGAATTTTGTCCCCCCGCTATAGTTTGGATGTTTGTCCCGCTCAAATCTCATGTTGAATTGTAATCCCCAGTGTTGGAGGTGAGGCCCGGTGGAAGGTGTTTGGGTCATGGGGGCAGATCCCTCGTGGTTTAGTGCTGTCCTCTCGATGGTGAGTTATCATGAGATCTGATTGTTGAAAAGCGTGTGGCTCCTCCCTCCCCTTGCTCCTGCTCTCCCCATGTGGCGTACAGCTTCACCTCTGCCATGGATAAAAGCTCCCTGAGGCCTCCCCAGAAGCCGAGCAGATGCCTGTGCCATGCTTCCTAAACAGCCTGCAGAACTGTGAGCCAACTGACGCTCTTTTCTTTATGAATTACCCAGCCTCATGTATTTCTTTATAGCAATGCAAGAATGGCCTAACAACCCCCTCTTTCACCACCACTTCCCTAAATTAGTCTGTTGAAGTCCTAACCCCCGGTACCTCAGAATGTGACTGCATTTGGAGATAGGGTCTTCACAGAGGAATTAAAGTGAGGTCATTAGGCTGGGCCCTGATCTGATATGACTGGTGTCTTTATGAGAATAGGAGATTTGGCACAGAACACATACAGAAGAAAGACTATGTGATATAGTTTGGCTGTGTCCCCACCCAAATCTCACCTTGAATTGTACCCCCCACGATTCCCATGTGATGTGGGATCGACCCAGTGGGAGGTAATTGAATCATGGGGGCTGGTCTTTCCTGTGCTATTCTCATGATTGTGAATAAGTCTCACGAGATGTGATGGTTTTATAAAGAGGAGTTCCCCTGCACAAGTTCTCTTTTCCCTGCTGCCATGTAAGATGTGACTTGCTCCTTCTTGCCCTCTGCCATGATTGCAAGGCCTCCCCGGCAATGTGAAACTATGAGTCAATTAAACCTCTTTCCTTTATAATCACCCAGTCTTGGGCATGTCTTTATTAGCAGTGTGAGAACAGACTAATACACTATGTGAAGACACAAGAAGGAGAAGACAACAATCATAAACCAAAGCGAGGGGCCTAGAGCAGTTCTTTCCTTTGCAGCCCTCAAAAGGAGTGAACCCTGCCAACACCTTGATCTCAGACTTCTAGCGTCCCAGCCCGTGAGAAAATGAATTTCTGGAGGTGAAGCCTCCCAGGTTGTAGTTCTTTATTATGGCAGCCCTAGCAAATGAATTCACTCACAGGCCCCCAGTTAAGAAGGAGCAGGAGGAGGAGGCAAAAAAGAAATTACTCTTCTAAGTGAATTAATCTCATGTTAAAATATAAAATATGTGAGAATGTGTGCATTTCATTAGATACGTGAAGCTTAATTGAATCATGTTTTAAAAGAAATAATCGAATTTAGTTCTACAATAAGAGTAAAATCAAGAAAGCAGGAAAAGTCTCAATTTATATTGATGTAGTACCCTTGAAGTAGTATCATAGACCGGAAAGAGCAGCTTAATTAAGGCCAAAGTGTGTTTGTTAATTAGCTGGGGTCCTCTCCCATGAGCCGACCAATAGATGCCATCAACGAGAGAGCATGGACTTATTGACGGAAAGGTGAAGTCAGTTGTGCATTAGACACATGTATTTCCTCTGAGGGCGGCAGTACTTTCATTAATTATGAATTCTGTCTTTCCTTATGTCTTCTGAGCTTCCCACTAATGATGGAATTATTGGTGTGAAACATGAGGCCTTCCAGTAATTACAGGCAATTCAGAGAGTCTTAAAAAGTGTGATCCTATATTCCAGGGAAAAACAATGTCCAGCATTTTTTTAAAAAATAAATTTCAACTCGTGTGTTTAGTACCTTCTACATGCAAGGTGGTGAAGTGCTGGCTCTGGAGGCTTTATTGCGTTCAGGATTCTGAAAGTGCTCATGGCCTGAGGCCCTAAAGAGGTCTGTATTCTGGCCTTTTATTTTGTTTTTTTGAGACAGAGTCTCACTCTGTCACCCAGGCTGGAGGGCAGTGGTGCCATCTTGGCTCAATGTTCCCTCCCAGGTTCAAGTGATTTTCCTGCCTCAGCCTCCCACGTAGCCAGGACTACAGGCTTGTGCCACCACACCCGGCTAATATTTTGTGTGTTTAGTAGAGACGGGGTTTCGCTATGTTGGTCAGGCTGGTCTTGAACTCCTGGCCTCAAGTGATCCGCCTGCCTCAGTCTCCCAAAATTCTGGGATTACAGGCATGAACCACCATACCTGGCCTGTATCCTGACCATTTAAAGAGAAAAATAAATTAGGGAGCATTCCAGTCGTGAGTCTGAATCATTTTAACATTTAAATGCCTTGTCTGTAGATTTGAAAGAAAGTCAAACTTTGACCAGCTTGTCACTTTTTTGGGTTCCTGTTCCATGCTTCATAGAGCCATATGGTTCATGTTTGAAAAAGTTTAAAATCAGGCAGCTTAATTAAATGTTTCATTTTTACAGACGTTTTAGTCTCCTTTCTCTCTATACCCAGGAGCTCGTGCTCTCATTTTACCAGCTCATTTCTTACCGGCTCAGAGGGGCTCAACATACTGTGTAGACTAACACAGGATTGACATGACGTAGGGGAATTTTGTCATTTTTAGAGACAATAGACAGTGACTGTCACTCAGTCCAACTTTCAATAAATGAATGGGAAGAAAAGGATGGGCAAAAACAGAGGAGAGAAATAGAGACAGACAGTTAAAAAGAGAAGTGATTCAGAGAAATGCACCAAGGCCCAGAGACAGAAATACGCACATTAGAAAGAAATATACAGAGATACAAGGGTCCCATACCCCAACCTCATGACATCCCTACCTCATCTTTAAGATACTATAGTGTTAAAACCTGTCATATGGCCGGGCACAGTGGCTCACACCTGTAATCCCAGCACTTTGGGAGGCCAAGACAGGTGGATCACTTGAGATCAGTAGTTCGAGACCAGCCTGGCCAACATGGTGAAACCCCATCTCCACTAAAAATACAAAAATTAGCCAGGTGTAGTGGCACATGCCTGTAGTCCCAGCTACTCAGGAGGCTGAGGCAGGAGAATAGCTTGAATCCAGGAGGCAGAGGTTGCAGTGAACCGAGATTGCGCCACTGCACTCCAGCCTGGGCAACCCAGCCAGACTCTGTCTCAAAAAAAAAGAAAAAAAAAAAAAAAAAAATGCTGTCACATTTTTCACACCAAAAACAAAAACACCAAAATCACATCAACAAGAAGTAAACCTTGTTCCACAAGCCACCAAGCCAACACAAACTGATGCTTTTGGATAATGAATCTTGTCTGTCAAAACCACAGCAAGAATGGCCAAATCAGTAAGAGTGAGGAGACGTGCAGTGAGGAGGATTCATATCAATCAGAAAGTGGCCCGCAGCTGGCTGGGCTGACGGGAGAGCAAGCTGTGGTTGGTTTGACTGTGTGTAGGAGATGCCAGAGACTGCTGGTAAACAGATTGAAAAGTGTGAACTGTCTTCTTTCCTTTTGGGAACCTCTGTGGGTGCACTCTCCAAGGCCAGGCCCAGTTCCTTCCCTTGGTCTCATCACTGGTCTCTTTATTTCCCTCCTGTGCAGTTCAAGAGGCCTGGGCGATGTAACCTGAACAGAATGAGGTCAGCTGAATAAGAACAAATACACCAGTAAAGGAAGATTTGTAGATTTCTTGCCCTTCACTGGGCCTTCTTGATTAGCCACAGTAATTTGGATCAATTCCATTATTTCATGAACCAGTATTTTCCATTCGCTACCCTTTTCTCTGACTCTGGTCTTTTTGCATCTCTGCCTTTCCAAATGGCTTCTCAACTGTATAATTTTTACCAACTCAGCTCTAATGATAGATGAAACCAACACTAAGCTATTGAACTCATGTATTTTAGCATGTGCCTACACTCTTGAAGGCAGCAATAAATACAAAATCTGCCGGGAAAATACAGTATTATAACATGTAATGGTGAGGATGAATTTGTAAATACACTTTTGTTTTCAAATCTTCCACGCCCCAAGGCATCAATGGGGCTCAGGAGTTTGGTGAATTGTGGGAAATTAGAGGCACTCGGATACATATAAGTGAGCAGCTCATTTAGCGGGTGTTCCACCACCTTCTCACAGACCAGTTTCATAGCTGGTGCACATGTGGCAGCAGGGGCCATGTGAATGGAAACGAAAGTGAGTTGTCGATTTTTCTTTTCTTTTTTTTTTGAGACAGAGTCTTGCTCTGTCACCAGGCTGGAGTGCAGTGGTGCAATCTTGGCTCACTGCAACCCCTCTGCCTCCCGGGTTCAAGTGATCCACCTGCCTCAGCCTCCCGAGTAGCTGGCACTACAAGCGTATGTCACCACACCCGGCTAATTTTTGTATTTTTAGTAGAGATGAGGTTTCAGCATGTTGGCCAGGCTTGTCTTGATCTCCTGGCCTTGTGATCCGCCCTCCTCGGCCTCCCAAAGTTCTGGGATTACAGGCGTGAGCCACTGCGCCTGGCTGAGTTGTGGATTTTTCTGTATTTTCATTCAAATTTCTTCAAATGTCCTTCCCCTTTGAAGGATCGTCAAAATCCCTTTCCTTTAAAGTTAACACTACAAGGAATCGAAGTCTCATTTCCTGGAAATACAGGCTGGATGGCAGCCATCCCTCAAATGAGTCCCCACGGGGAAGACTTGGAGAGTGCACTCCTAACTTAGGCTTCCGGTGGACGTGTATGAAGCCCCACGGACTGGAAGCTGAGATCACGGATTACTCTCTCACTGCTGCTGAGTGCCAGTTCATCATGCACTTCCTGTCATTATTCTCTCACATCATGCATAACCCTGTAACTCTTAGCCCATCTCCTCGTGTGCAGATTTCTAATCAGCTGTGAAAAAATACTATGAATATCTCTGCATTTAAGAAGAGATGCTAAATTAAAAAATAATAAAAAAGAGAAGAGATGCTAATGGGGAAGGGGTTGAGGAACGGCTGTGGATTGGAAATAATGGGGTCAAGTAAAATAGGGCAGCAAATCAGGAAATGGGATAGGAGTAGGCACTAGGGAGAGCAAGCTACGCAAACCAGCCAACATCACCATTAACATGTTTCTTGTTTTCCTCTGAAACCCTCTTCTAATATCTGAGGTAGCGTGAGGTTGCAGTGGAAGGAACATGAGCTTTGCTACGAGATAAATACACGTGAGAATCCTGCCCCATCATGAGGCTCTGTGATATTGCAGATAAGTTTCTTAGCCCTTCCTAGCTTCAGGTCGGTAATAATACTAAGCTTTCAAAACTATTGGAAGAAACAGAGATCATGGAATGAGGAATGGCTGATACCACACACTCAGTACATGGCAGAACAATTATTATTATTGAGACAGGGTCTGGCTCTGTCATCTAGACTGGGGTGCAGTCACAGCTCACTGCAGCCTCGACCTCCAGAGCTCAAGTGATCCTCTGACCTCAGTCCCCTGAGTAGCTAGGACCACACGTTCATTCACACCACCTGGATGGTTTTTAAAAATTTTTGTAGAGATGGGGTCTCACTATGTTGCCCAGGCTGATCTCGAACTCCTGAGCTCAAGCAGTCCTCCCTCCTTAACCTCCCAAAGTGCTGTGATTACAGGCGTGAGCCACCACACCTGGCCAGAAACTAGCACTAATGATAACTGGGTTTGTGTCTGCAATGCACTGACCTGATGCTTGCTCAGATGGGGGCAGGGGAAAGTAAAGATAACCAGGAAACTGGCAGGACCCTGAAGAGAACAACATTAATCTCACATTCGCCATGTGATTTGCCTTTATCTTTATCACAGTTTCTCTCTAATCTCCCTCAACTTTTAAATCACATAATGAGCCAAAAGGATGATAAGAGAGAACAATGTCAACAACTATGAAGGATCTGAGATTTTTGCCCTGCTTGGAAGCTCACAAGCGAGCCAATCACAGCTCCATTGATGATGGCAGAACACACGAGACTCCCAGTCAGCAAAAAAAGACCTCATGACAGCACCGCTGGCAGCGTGAGCTTCATGTTCCCATGGGTTCCCTGGGAGCCCCAAGTCCTATGGGGGTGATGCAGAGGTGGGCCCAGGTGGCTGCTATGCACACAGTGCGTTATGTGACAGCCAAGGAACCTGGAGCTTAAGATGTTCCCAGTCTTCTAAGGGGACTGTTAACAAGCCTGCCCAATCTTTCTCCTGGAGAGGGACATTATCTTTATTATCCTTGCCAGGAGACTAACCTGCCCTCTGCCAATCTTCCACTGTTGTTTTGTATATAAATATCTTGGAAAAGGCAGTCTGCATCATGGTGTGTTGAAACACCACAGACAATTGCTTTCCAACCAAGTAAGACACAGCCAGAGGCAGAATTCAAAAGAAAGCACTGTGATTAGAGAAGATGCCTAAAAGTTTTTATTTCTTTATCAAAAAGTTGATAACCCCCCATCAAATCTTAAATAACAGCTCCTCTAGTTGCCAGAGCCTGTAGGGAAAGCCTATTATTGCTGTGTTATATGCTAGTTGAAAGCTGCTGCCTGTACCTAATCACAGTGCTTCCGCTGTGCTGAATGGGACAGGGCACCTCCTGCTCCGTCTTTGCGAAAGGCCCTGAAGTGATGTCTTCTTCATGCAATTTCCAATTAGCCTGGAAATGGAACATAGGCTTGTTGATAAAGAAATGGGTTAGGGATTTTTTTTTTTTTTTTAATGAAAAAGAAATAAGAAGCATTGTTCATGTTTGACTTTCTTTGGGCTTCGTTATGAGATTAAAATGGTTTGGAAAATAGAATTCTTTCAGAGGCTACACATGAGGTTTATGGAATCCTGATATTTATCCAGATCAGTCTCCTCACTCATATGCCTTTATGAGGTCAGCTATGGTTCTAATGAGCAGAGGAGCTAGGACACACACCATCAGAGGGCTTCCAGCCTTTCCGATCCCACCTTGCAGCACACCCCCAGAGTCCTAAAAGCAAAACCATCTTGAGGACCTTACACACTCACTGGAGACACAGCCCTGTCCCATTGTCAGACCAAAGAGGAATCTGTGGGTCCCAAGTTTTTAGTTCAAAAAATATATTCATTATATGCAGGCAAAATGCAGCAATTGTTATAGTAAGGAATCCAGGGCCTGCCTTGTTTGAGAGTTTGGTGGGAGAACAGCGCAAGTCAGGGGTGAGTGGGTAATTCAGGCAATGTCCACGCTGTCTCCACATCTGAGAGAAAGGCACATGGGGCCCATGGTTGCCAGAAATCTATCTGTCCTAACCCTTCTTTCTCCCTTGCTTTACATATCTAATCAGCCACGAAGAGCTGTTGATTCTCCTAAATCATTCTCAGATCTGCCCATAATCTCTTTATTTTGTCCTTATATAATTAATCTGAAACTTTTTTGTTTTCGTTGTTGCAACTTGTGAGATAAAAATCAATGGGATCCTTCTCAAGCTCCCAAGAAATGACGACGTTCCTTCTCCATCCCCTTACAACTCCCCACCCCCAACCCATGACACACCCAACACACACACACACACACACACACACACACACACCCCCAGAGACAACTCTTTCATTCCATGCAAATTCTTTCTGTTTGTACAAGACTCAGTTTCCTTTGATCATCTGTAGATGTCATCCCGGAGGAGCCCCTCTAGTATGGATTTTCAGCACACAGAGACAGGGGCCTGGTTGTCCTAGGGAAACCCCCTAGTGATGTTTGGGAGCCCTGCCTCTGCCCAGTGCCAAGATCAGCAGTGTGGGTCAGTGGGCTCTGGGCCGGGCCTCAGGCTTGAGACCTCCTCCCGCTCAGTGCTGGGTCCTGAGCTGAGCCTATTCTCCTCCCAGCAGGCTAGAGCTGTGAAAGCTGAACTAACTGGCAGAGCCAAGTTGTCCTTCCCCAAGGACTCCCATTCCCAAGGAAGGAGAATTGCACTGGGTGGTTGCAGGTGGAATCTGCCAGCATGCGCTGCCTGAGAGAATAGACAATGGAGGTCTCTGTATCACTGCACAAAAGGGGAAGGAAAATGCTGACATTTAAATGATTACATTTGGGATCTACAGTTGCCTTGGGGCATGGCAGTGATCACTTAATAGACGAATCTTCCCTTTTTTTTTTCTTTCAGAGCTTAAATTAGCTTTCAAATAGCCACAAGGTTAGACAATATATTCTTTAATTAAAGAAGGAGACCTAGCTTCCTTTTCCATTCCCATAAAGCACTGGTGTGTGTGTATGTTTTATTTTGCATTTTTGCATAGGCTTTGCAATACTGGGAGCTGCAGATAGCTATAGGATTTATGTCCTCTACATAAGGTGACCACACAATAGGACAGTTATTTTAAATATTCTGTCTTTAGGAGGAGTCATAATTTTTTATTAAGCAGATGTATTCACTATGCTTCAATGTTTTGCTATGGGTACAGCACTGGGCCTCACACAGAATATTTGCTGAATGAACGACTGATTTTATGACCTTATACACTCTGTGCTAATAAATATAAATACACAGAAAATCCATTTGGTAAATATTTCCTAATTCTTTCTGGTAAAACAAAAATTCCAATAACACGTGCACGTCTTCACACACAGTCTAGCAGGGATCTCACTTGTCAGCAGAAATGAGCCATCTGGTTGCTGCCCTGAGGTCCCATGTTACGCACATGTCACTGCTTTCCACATTCACAACGACCGTTTCCTTACCAGCCAGGAGAAGCTGTATCTTAAATAACTGAAGCAAAATTGTATTTGTCAAATTACAAGAGCAAAGAGCATTTTCGCAAGTCAGTTGTCTTGTCTATAATCAACTCAACTTCCTAAATACTAAATATTCAGTAATCTGGCTGTAGATTTCTGGATCGTTTAAACAAACCAATAATGCTTGATAAAGCTCAGAAATTGTAAATTTGATAAAGCTCAGAATTGTCAGCTATGTCTTCATACTGTGAATCCAGCAGACTGAGGAATAACAAAAGTGAGTTTGCCAACCCTCTTAAAGATGCATTTGGACCCTGAAGTCCAAGGCAACTATTGGCCTTGTGTGGCTTCCCCACACCCCAGCTCAGGTGTGTTCACCCACAGATTGTTTAGTCTGCACCTGGAGAGCTGACCATGATCTCAAACTTGGCTAATTCTGCTGCAGATTATTTTGTTTTTCATTAAAAAAAATACAATGTGACTTAGTTATAAATGAGAACAAATTAACAATGAACAATATTTCAAAAGTTGAAAAAGGTGGCACGGACACTAACAATACTGAATACATAGCCTTTTATCATCTTCAGATTTAAAGTTTTTTGTGACTTAATTACATAAAGATCAGGAGTCAGTTTTGCAACCTAAAAATATTTACTTATTAGAACTATATTAATGCTTCAGTAAACTATATAAAAAAAGATAATGAGACAGATGTGCATTTATAGAACTGCATGCCAGTCAGGCCAATTCCCTGCAAAGGGAATTCCCCGCATGATCTCATTCATCTGTGTGGACTCAGAGCAATCCTTGTTTACACGTACGCATTCATCTACTTCTCCAGCATGGCCAGCCCTCTGCTTCTTGGTGGTTTCTCTCTACTGTGAATGTGCATGTCCAGTTGTCTGCTTCTTAGAGTAGACATTTACCTTCCTCATCCATCAGCCTTTGGAGGAGGACTGGGGACATAAAGACGATTGATTTGCCTGTTTTCCCAGAAGGTTTCCTGGTGGTCGTCTTCCATTATCATATCTGGAATTAGATGTGTTTCCATAGCCTCTTCTTTTTTTCACATGTTGCTGAAGCAGAGTTTTGAAAAACAAAATCACAAACTTGGCTATTCTTCAGAAGAAATATGTTATCTAAGATAATCTCCACGGAGATAGACTCTGCTGTCCAACACTTGTCCATTTAAGATGTAAACCATCCTGCCCTGCTTCCTCACTTTGGAGCAACTTGCAGATTAATTTAGCTGGACTAATGCCAGTTCTCAGTTTGAGCCTAAGATGATTTGAACTTGTGTTTTGAATTGGGGAACAGCATTGCATGATGGCTTTTCAGCTGTAGAAGAGAAGAAGAAATATTTATTTTTATTTTATTTTATTTTATTTTTTTTTGAGACAGAGTCTCGCTCTGTCGCCCAGGCTGGGGCGCAGTGGCGCGATCTCTGCTTACTACAACCTCTGCCTCCCAGGTTCAAGCAATTCTCCTGTCTCAGCCTCCTAAGTTACAGGCGCATCCCACCTTGTCTGACTATTTTTGTATTTTTGGTAGAAACAGAGTTTTGCCATGTTGGCCAGGCTGGTTTCGAACACCTGATCTCAGGTGATCCACCCACCTCGGCCTTCCAAAGTGCTGGGATTACAGTCATGAGACACCATGCCTGGTCAGAAATCTTTATTTTAAACTTTTTTATATGCATCTGGGAGAAAAATTAAGATGAGGAAGACTTGTATCACAGATACCAGTTCCTTGGGGAATTCCTGGAGACCAGGGGTCTGCAAACTATGGTTCACAGGGCCAAATCAAGCTCAGGGTCTGTTTTTGTACTGTCTGCAAGTTAGTAATAGTACTTTTTAAAGTTTGCGAAGAAGAAAAAACAACAAAGAATAATATTAGATGGAGATGTCATGTGACCTGTAAAGCCTAAAATATTTACAATCTGCCCCTGGGCAGTTCGCCAACCCTGGACTATAGACTCATGTCTGCACTCTCTGCAGAAAGGGGATGAATGCAGCAGGTGAAATCAATGCAAGGTCAGGGATGGAGAAAAATAATATTCTTCCACCTCTCCTCTGAAGATCATAGCATGACTCTGGCAGAGTTATGATTCTCGAAAAATCAATGCTTGAGGATAGAAGATTTTTGGTGCCTGGGAAGACCATGCTTTGGGCAGAGACATCAGCCTCCGCAGGACACCAATGGCAGCTATGGAGGCGTGGGGTGGCCTTCCTGTGACTTCATGAGCAGCCAGCATCACAGTGAGAGTCAGAATTCCTTTCCACAGAGAAACAACCTCCAGGGACTTGCAAATGTAATTTGTGAATTGGGGAGGGGTTGAACCCTTTCCAGAAGAGGTGAGTCAAAAGCCAGTGAAACTTTAGCTATTAATGGTGTAGAAAGAAAAAAAGTGGCAGAGTCCCCTGGCCCAGTCTTTTTCTATGATGTCACATTCAGAGAACACAGACCAAAAATCAAAAGCAAATTAAGCTGGGTGCAGTGTCTCACACCTGTAATCCCAGCACTTTGGGAGGCTGAGGCAGGAGGATCACTTGAGGTCAGGATTTGGAGACTAGCCTGGCCAATATGGCGAAACCCCCTTCTCTATTAAAAATACAAAAATGGCCAGGCGTGGTGACTCACGCCTGTAATCCCAGCACTTTGGGAGGCCGAGGTGGGCGGATCACAAGGTCAGGAGATCGAGACCATCCTGGCTAACACGGTGAAACCCCGTCTCTACTAAAAATACAAAAAAATTAGCTGGGCGTGGTGGTGGGCACCTGTAGTCCCAGCTACTCGGGAGGCTGAGGCAGGAGAATGGCGTGAACCTGGGAGGTGGAGCTTGCAGTGAGCCGAGATTGCACCACTGACCTCCAGCCCGGGCGACAGAGCGAGACTCCGTCTCAAAAAAAAAAAAAAAGAAAAAAATTAGCCAGGTGTGGTGGTGCACACATGTCATCCCAGCTGTTCAGGAGGCTGAGGCAGAAGAATCGATTGAACGCAGGAGACAGAGGTTGTAGTGAACCGAGATCACGACGCTGCACTCCAGCCTGGGTGACAGAGAGAAACTCCATTTTGAAAACATAAATAGATTAAATTAAATTAAAAAGAGCAAATTAATGTGACTCTTTACCTGTATCTCTCGAGTGACATTCAAATGGAAATATGGTTTATAATCTCCAGTCCCCCTTCCTTCAGGCTCCCACTCTCTCATGCCCTGTAGCTTCCTCAGGATCCACTCCCACCCCCTATTCCTGTTTCCTTACCATGCCTTTTCTGACACAGACCTTCCACTGTGAACCTGATCTGAAAGATGACTGTGAGTTAAGATCAGGATGGGGGTGAAGTGGCACAGAAAGCTGAGCAAGAAGCACGAGAATATTCCTCTGGGGTTACGGGAAGGGAAAGCTGGGAATCCGTATGCATTCATCATTGTCCTGATGCATTGTTCATAGGAATCTAGTCATTCCCCACCCTAAGGCTAGGGAGGCCAAGGGAAACTTCAGCTACACCAAATTGTGAAATTGAAATTTGTATTTAGTTCACTAGCTTTTCCCTTTTCTGCAAATTTTCCCACCATTCAGTGACTTAACACATTTTAAAAACACTTATGGAATGCCTTCTATGTGCTCATAGTTGAGAAAGAAATATTCTAGACAGCTAGACAGACAAGTAAACAAATGATTACATGAGTATAATAAACACTTAATAGAGTTGTAAGAGTATAATATAAAACAATGATTATTTTGCACTTCCCCCTTCCCAAAATGTAGTGGGCTAAACAAGAAAGCAGTTTGTTTCTCTTTTACATAGCAGTTCAAATGTAAGTAGCCAAGGGATGCTATGGTGGTTCCACGGTGATGGGGATCCAGGTTCTTGTTGCCCATTCATCCCTTAGGGTGTTCTGCACAAATAACTCACCACCACATCTGCTGGGTCTGTATCCCAACTAGCAGGGAAGTGGGGGGAGAGAGAAAGGTACTTCCTTTAAGGAGGTAGCCTGGAACTTTGATTCTGCTCATAGAATTTATCATTTAATCACATCCAGCTGCCCGGGAGGCTGGGAAATGTGGTCTTTAGCTGGATAGCCATATGCCACCAAAAGCTTGTGTTTTGTATTTACTAAATGAAGAAGCGGAGGATGGATTTTGGGAATAACTTATAGTCTCTGCTACAAATTACAGCTAATGCAATATTCCCCAAGATTATGTTGGTCAAAAAATAATTTGTTCTCAGTAGTAATGACTTTTAACCCTACAGTTTCCCCTACATCCCAGAACATGACCACGAGATGTAGCCAAAATCTGGAAAAGCCACAAAACATGCAAAGGGGAAGTAAAAGACAGATCCTTCTGGTACAGGCAGTATAAGGCTTTTGCTAAACAATTCAAGGATCTAAGCTAAGGAACCTGGGTGGCAAATAGCATTTGGCTCTTCTCCTAACACATGTGTTCCACCTATTCATGATGAAAAAGGAGAGAGTACCTAGAACTACTCAAAGTTTGAGATTTATCGACATGTAGCATCTGCTCCCATCTATTTCCATCCACGTGCTGCACATCAACTTCAGTGGTTCCTCACAGTCCCCCCAAAATTGCTCTTCATTTTACACTTCACAGGCAACCTCAACAACGCTCCAACAACCTGGTAGAAGAAGTGCCAAAACTTCCACAAGGTTGAATGCCTAGAGTAGTAGGAGGGGTATGAACAAGAGGGGTGTTTGCAAAGCTTACCTCCCCATTAAGAAGGATGCACACTAGATGGGTCAGATGCTGCCATTTTGATACAGACTTTGAGGTAGCTATTTTGACCAGACTAAAACCAAACCATTGACTTTTTATTTTCCCAATAAAAACTACTTTAATATTTTTATCTGATGACAAAACTAACAAATACCCACTTTGAAAGAACCTGACAGTGCCAGAAATTTTGCACAGGTGCCTAAATAAAATAAAGCCATCCAATGCAAAATACTTGATGGGTATTTTTTCCCCCAGAATTTGTTCATTGCATAGATATAAAAATTGCTGGTTGGATTTTCTGAGAAGCAGATTCTGAGACAGAGTTTGCTGTATAGTGTCTTGTTGAAGAATTGTCCTTGAGGTTAATACTTACAGAAAGAAGGGGAAGAAAACAAAATTGGATGCAGCGAGAGCTCCAGCTACATCATAGGCCTGACAACAGACTTAGCCATCCCCACAAGGACTCTACAGTGTAAATGGCCCATCAGAGTTGTTCCGTGTTGGGCTGAAATGGCCTGGCCTTATACTCCTACCTCCATCAGGATGTGCGCGTCCTACCTGCTCAGGAGAGGTGACTCTGCAGCTGAGGCAGTCCCTGCAGGGACAGCTGGGGCAAAATATCCTTCTTCGAAGGGGGATCTGGGTATGTTTCATCTACCCTACCCTACCCTACCCTACACACACACACACACACACACACACACACACACACCCCATTTATATAGCTTTAAATGAAAATATGATCATATTATCTATGCTGTTATGACACTGACATTTTTTGCTTAGCAACTTAATGTAAACATTCCCCCATGACCCGAAATATAGATCCCATTCATTTTTAATTACTGCAGATTTTCTATTGAGTTGTACAATACTTCATCAAATCCCTGTTGATGGTCATCTGAGAACCTTCCTAATTTCTGCCTCTACAAATAACTTGATCATGAACATACTAATGTTTATGTATTTTTACACATATGTAATTATTGCCATAAAATAATTCCCCCAAGTGGTATTGCTGAGCCAAAAGGTTTGCATTTTTTACATTTTGAGGTATAATGCTAAATTACTTCCCAGAAAGCTGCACCAGCCTACCAGAGCACTGAGGGTAAGCCACATCAATCTTTTTTTTTTTTTTTTTGAGACAGAGCCTCGTTCTGTTGCCCAGGCTGGAGTGCAGTGGCACAATCACTGTAACCTTCACCTCCTGGGTTCAAGCAATTCTGCTGCCTCAGCCTCCCAAGTAGCTGAGATTACAGGTATGCACCACCATGCCCAGCTAATTTTTGTATTTTCAGTAGAGACGGGGTTTCAGCATGTTGGCCAGGCTGGTGTTGAACTCCTGACCTCAAGTGATTCACCCATCGTGGCTTCCCAAAGTGCTGGGATTACAGGTGTGAGCCAGTGCACCTGGCCCACATCAGTCTTCTTAATCTTTGCTAATCTCATAGGTGAAAAATAGCTCATTGATTTCTTAGTCACATTCATTGATGGATGTTAGGTTAAAGCTGTTTCATATCTTGACAGATCGTATGTTTTCATTTATCTCTCCCTTTGTGAATTATCTCTACACATCCTTTGCACATTTTTCTCTGGTTTGCAAGTATCTGTTATATTGAGGTTAATAAATCTGTCTGGTATATATGATATAGTATTATTTCCTAATACATCATTTGCATCTTAATTTTTTCTTTTTTTTTCTTTAAAAAAAAACATTATTTTTTGAAAAAAAAACCATTAAATCCATCTCTTGTCTCTTTTAGAGATTCTGGTTTAGATGTTACTCCTTACCAGTTTCTCTCTACCCTACGTTTACAGAGATATTCACCTGAATTTTCTTCTGGTACTTTTATAAATCCTCACTTTCACATTTTCTATTAGTAAACAGTGTAAAAAATAGACATTCTCTCATCAGTGCACTTCTTAATCTCATCTAATTCTCAAACCACACTGAGTTACCTGTTACTAAGAAGAGTAATAAAGAAAACATTGGTTTTACATTTCAAAATGGTCATTTTGATGGAATTGCACCTAGCTGGCCGCTTTAATAGTCTTACTCCATTAGAAATGCCCCTAAATACCTGCCATGGGAGGCTGAGTTGGGAGGGGGTTTCTTTCAGCCTCTAGCATGCTAACCTCAGGCAACTCACTGAGGTGTGAGCTAAGGGCACACCTGTGAGCAAAATGAAGTTCCAAAAGTCAGCACGTCTTCTAGGCATTCTTCCTGCTCACTCCTACCTTACCCCACGGTTCCCTTTCCTCCCACACAATTGCTGGCTATTGCTGGTTTCCTGGCTCTGTACCAAGATGTCTCTAGGGGTTATCCACTCTACTTTTCCCTCCTGGCTTAAAAAAAATAACTTTATTGAGGTATAATTTACATACCATAAAATTCACCCCTTTAAAATCTATACTGCAGTGATGTTTTACAAAATTTACTGAGTTGTGCAACAGCTACAATCTGGTTTTAGAACATTTTTGTCCCCCCAATGATGTCCTTCGTGCCCATTTACAGTTAACCCCCATGCCCTCCCCAGCCCCAGGCAGTCACTGATCTCCTTTCTATAGAGTTGCCTTTTCTGGGCATATCAGATAAATGGAATCGTATACTCCTCTAGTTTTGACACTGACAGCCTCAGCTCTATGGAAACTGACCTGCAAACCAAATGCAGGTTCACGTAGCTAACAGATGAGAGCTCTGACTCAAGTCAAGTTCTTGTGGTACCAAATTCTTTTCAGTCCTTCCCACGTTCCTGATCTGGCTACATTTTCAACGTATGGAAAATTTGGTGATGGCCCTTTAAAATAAGTCGCAAAGATTACTGGCCTTTTGATACACATGGGCACTGATGTCATGACTCTTTTCAGCCACCAGAGGGTGCCCCAAAGATCTATCTTTGAATTGGCTTTTGCTTGTTGCTGTTAGACATCTTAAGAAAGATAATGTGAGTTGTCACCTGATTCTGGGTGAGTTTTTTTCCAAAATACTTTTCCTCTGTGAGTAATTGCAAATAGTAATGGAGAATAAAAACTAGAAACTGTTTTTTTGTGCACACTGAAAGGTTTCTTTCAGGCTTTTAAGAGGGAGATTTTAAAAATATATAATAAAAAAGGAAAATACAGACTTGATTTAAGAAACTGGTGAAGAGTTCTTAAATTATGGCAATCCAGCATGACAGATATCAATTAACCGGAATATTAAGGTGTTTTTGCTAATCTTTTGCATATTTTACATAACTAAATCAATCCTTTAAGGGAGAAGGGAAATGGAAACATATTTTTAAATTAAGTTACCCAAATCTAGTATTTGCATAGCTAGGATTAACTGGATAAAAATTGAGTATGACAACTGAATTTAACTTTTTTAAAAATAATTTTAAGGCCAGGCATGGTGGCTCATGCCTGTAATCCTAGCACTTTGGGAGGCTGAGGCAAGTGGATCACCTGAGGTCAGCAGTTCAAGACCAGCCTGGCCAACATGGTAAAACCCCATCTCTACTAAAAATACAAAACAAACAAACAAAAAAATTAACTGGGCATAGTGGCACATGCCTGTAATCCCAGCTACTTGGGAGGATGAGGCAGGAGAATTGCTTGAACCTGGGAGGCAGAGGTTGCAGTGAGCAAAGATCGCGTCACTACACTCCAGCCTGGGCAATCGAGCAAGACTCTGTCTCAAAAAACAAAACGAAACAAAACAAACAAAAACAGCAACAAAAGAAAAATAATTTTGTTGTGATGTTGTTGCAGCTATCTAGACTAAAAGTGACTGAATTCAGTTGTCAATTTTGACTTTAAGAGGCGCTCAGCATTGCAGTCTCCAGGATCCAGAGGGCAGATGTATCTCTTGAACTCCTCCAACTGAACATCTCCTTCATTTTCTTTATTCTGGATGGATGGATGGATGGATGGATGGATGGATGGATGGATGGTTGAATGGACAGAGGCTGCTCAGCAGGCAGGATGACAGCTCCTGGGAGCATATTCAGAAGAATTTGATGATGAACGGTGCTAAGGACCATGCCTGCCACTTGTCAGTCACTGGGTAATGACATATGTGTGGTAGTGCTATGTTCCCTTCAAGGACTGCGTGATCCCCAGAAATGGCTGCAGCTGTAGAACCAGTATTGGACCAGAACCACAAGACCTGGGTTTCAGGACTGGATCTTCCTATACCTCGCGATGTGTCACTTAACCCTTATGTATCTTCTCATTTCTAAAAATCCATAAAATGGCAATGATAATAATATTTGCCTTAGTTATCCTCTCACAGGGATATTTCAAGGATTAAATGGAATAATAATGGAAAATAATAGATCATGCTAGATAAGTGCAAAGTACTATTATTATAGCACTATGCCTATGTGAGAAAGAGAGAAAAAGAGGCAGATGTAAATACTCAAAGACAGAAGAATGAGAGAAGATAGAAGCTTGGAGAGTGAGAGGGAGAGAAGAAAATCTCCATTCCAAAGGCACGATTCTCCCTGCAATCATGCTAAGGTATGAAAGGTCATCTTTCCTCATTTGTATATAGCCACCCCCTCGGAAGAATAGCAAATAATCCATTCTAGTCTCAGGAGATTATTGTACCAATATTATTCAAACATCAGAACCTTTAAAATGTGTTTATGCTTTTCCATGAGGATTAGTTGCTTTGAAAATGTTTTTTTTTTTTTTTTTTTTTTTTTTTTTTTTTTTTTTTGAGACGGAGTCTCGCTCTGTCGCCCAGGCTGGAGTACAGTGGCCGGATCTCAGCTCACTGCAAGCTCCGCCTCCCGGGTTTATGCCATTCTCCTGCCTCAGCCTCCCGTGTAGCCGGGACTACAGGCGCCCGCCACCTCGCCCGGCTAGTTTTTTGTATTTTTTAGTAGAGACGGGGTTTCACCGTGTTAGCCAGGATGGTCTCGATCTCCTGACCTCGTGATCCGCCCGTCTCGGCCTCCCAAAGTGCTGGGATTACAGGCTTGAGCCACCGCGCCCGGCCTGAAAATGTTAAATGTCCCAACAAATCCCAGGATTGGATAGTGCCAGTTAAAAATCTCACATTGACTGGAATGGAGAGGCCAAGAATTGACTCACCAGGAGTGGGAAGGTGTGACTTTTACACCTACCCTTCACTTGACAAGTAAGTCATTCTTGAAAACTCTGCCCCTAAGTGAAATATTGCTAAATGGCATCTATTTCCATTATTTTTAATGGGAAAAGTTCCCGTGTGATCCACTGCGTGTAGTCGGCTCCCTAGGTACTGAGTGTTTGCTTGAGAGACACTTGCTTCCTCCATTTATGGCATTTACAGCCTATGATGATGAGCTGCATCAACACTGGGGCTGGAAACTGGATTTACGGATGCTGTTGAAAAGGGTAGATGACACTGAAAGGAAGATGTGGAGAGCTTTCAAAAATAGCCAACCTTCAAGTACTGTCCAAGCATCTAATTCTATGCAATTAATTAATAGGCTAATGAGGAAGCACAGCATTCTGGTCACATGGGTAAGGTCCCTGTAGCCTCTGGAAGGCGGCATTTTTATTAGGGTTTCCATCCCAAATGGCAGGCGATTAAGACTCGGGCCATCGGATACCCCCTGACTAGAAGTCTGTTTAAACGGATGAAACCATAATGTCAAAAAACGTTACTTTAAAAAATTGTGGTAAAATATGCATAGCATAAAATTTACCATTTGGATCATTTTTAAGAGTGTAGTTCATGAGCATTAAGTGAATTACCAGTGTTGTGTGACCATCATCACCACTATCCATTTCCAGAATGTTTTCATTATCTCAATCGGAAACTTTTTAGCTGTTAAATAATAACACCCCCTTCCCCCAACGTGCAGCCCCTGGTAACCATAAAATACCACCTTTACAAATGTATTCATTTAGTGTGTCCTGGCATGAGAAAGTCACCATACCAAAAAGGAAAAGTGGGGGAGTTGTTATTTGAAAAATAGTAAAACTCTGCAAGAGTTGTTCTAGTGAGAATCATAAACCTGTCTATCTTGTCTTAACACGGTGAGCATCAGAATTGCGCAGCGATCTGGAATGCTGCTATGCATTGGGAGCAAGCTGTGTTTGCTGAGCGCAGACAAAGCTCCCACACGAGTGGTGGCAGTACTGGACAAAGTGAGAATGTTGAGGAATCCCCTGTGAACCCAGAAGGAGCCCAGGCAAGCTGGGAGGTGTAGCGGCTTGTCTGGGATCAGGAGCAGGGGCCCAGAAGGAGCCCAGGCAAGCTGGGAGGTGTGGGGGCCTCTCTGGGGTCAGGAGCAGGGGCAAGGCCATGCTCCCGACCAAAAAATGTATGGTAATCATCATCTGAATTCTGAACATTATTCCAAAGCAAAAAATTTAATTAGTACCCAAAGGGACATTGTTCTATAATTTGAAACACCTACCCAATGATCCCTTGAATAAAATTCAATCTTTATATACATACTTTTAAAACAGCATATATAGAAAGCACTGTAATGAAGATATTAATTAATAGGAATAATGATCTATGTTTAATTGGACTGACAAAGTCTCTTCTTTTATACTTTATTTACAACCTTAGACTCCTACTCAAACTGACCCCTCTTAGGAGCCTGCTTTTTCTAAAAAAGCAAGAATTTTGTGGTGAAGGAAATATACATACTTAAAGGCTTTCTAGGCTTCTCTGCCCCAAGGTGTTTTGCTAATCTCTACCAGAACATTCTTGAAAGGAGAATAAGAAAAGAGAAAGGAATTCTTTGTAAAGAAAAGAATCTGCCTTTGGGCACTTTTAGCACAATTGCCTATTAATCTGCAACCCAGTTAAGAGAACGGGAAATAATATTTATTGTGCATGCTGCTTTCAATAGCAACAGCTAACATGCATCTGAACGTTTACTACATTGCAGACACTATGGAAATCTTTTCTAATTTCATTTGCTTATCACAACTACCCGATAAACAGATAATAATTTTTATGACTATTATAGAGAGAGAGGAAACTGAGACTTGCAGACATTAAGCAGCTTGCCCAGAGTCACACAGCAAGTAAATGGTTGAGCCAGAATTTGAATCCTAAGTAGTCTGACCCCAGGTGCCTTACTGGATTCAACTTTCCTGGTTTAACTCATGTAAAACCTCTATAAGGTAAATAATTTTTACCTGTATTTTACAGATGAGAAAACTGGAGTTTAGAATACATTCAGGTACCACGTAACATGCATAACGTGGTCAAAGGCAGACCACATATATGACGGTGGCCCCGTAAGATGATAACGGAGCTGAAAAATTCCTATAGCCTAGTGGTGTCCTAGCCATCTTCACACTGTAGCACTGCGCATTTCCTACGGGTTTGTGGTGACGCTGGTGAGAAGTAACCTACTGCACTGACCGTTGTCTAAAAGTATGGCACATAAAATTATGTAGAGTACATAATACTTGATAATGATAATAAATGACTATGTTACTTGTTTATATTTTTTATCTGTATTTTGGCACGTACTTCTACTTATTAAAAAAATTAACTGTAGGCCAGGTGCGGTGGCTCATGCCTGTAATCCCAGCACTTTGGGAGGTCGAGGTGGGTGAACCACCTGAGGTCAGTAGTTTGAGACCAGTCTGGTCAACATGGTGAAACCCCGTCTCTACTAAAAATACAAAAAAATTAGCTGGGTGTGGTGGCGGGCGCTTGTAATCCCAGCTACTTGGGAGGCTAAGGCAGGAGAATTGTTTGAACCCAGGAGGCAGAGGTTGTAGTGAGCTGAGATTGTGGCACTGTGCTCCAGTCTGGGTGACAGAGTGAGACTCTGTCTCAAAAAAGAAAACAAAACAAACAAACAAAAAACAAAAACTAACTGTAGAACAGCCTTAAACAGGTTCTTCAGGAGGAATTCCAGAAGAAGGCATTGTTATCATAGGAGATGACTGCTCCATGCATGTTATTACCCCTGAAGACCTTCCAGTGGGACAAAACGTGGAGGTAGAAGACAGTGGTGTTGATGATCCTGACCCTGAATAAGCTTAGGCTACTGTGTGTGTCTTAATTTTTAACAAAAAAGCTTAAAAAGTAAAAAAAAAAAAAAATTAAGTAGATAGAGGCTTATAGAATAAGGATATGAAAAAAGAAAATATTTTTGAACAGTTTTACAGTGTGTGTTAAGCTACATGTTATAAGTCAAAAGTTAAAACAATTTAAAGTTTATCAAATAAATAAGTTACCACAAGTGAAGATTACCTTATTATTGAAGCAAGAAAAATTTTAAAATAAATTTCATGTAGTCTAAATGTACCATGTTTATAAAGTCTATAATAGTGCACAGTAATGTCCTAGACCTTCTCATTCACTCACCACTCACTCACTGACGCACCCAGAGAAACGTTCAGTTCTGCAAGCTCTTCATGGTAAGTGCCCTATACAAATGTACCATTTATATCTATTATACTGTATTTTTACTGTACCTTTTATCCATTTAGATCGGTTTAGATACCTAATTGCTTGCCATTGTATCACAATTGTGGACAGTATTCAGTACAGTAATGTACTGAATGGGCTGTACAGGTTTGTAGCTTAGGAACAATGGGTTTTACTGTAGATACCACAGCAATATCATATATCCCAGGCGTTGTGAACCCTGAAAAAGCTAACACTTTGAGATGGATCCTGAGTGGCTAACTGGGTCTACATTCTGAGTGGAGCTGAGAGCCAATTGCTGACTGAAGGTTACACACATACCTTGTGCCAGCTGAACAGTAGATAAACTTTGGACCTTTCAAATTTGTCTGTTCCCATTTGTGCCTCCAGAATCAATTGCCACTGGAAGGCCCTATTCTGCCACCTGAACCTGATCAATGAACTTTGTCTGGTGATCAGTTTTAACATCAACCAATTTTAACTGAACAAGCTTCCATCTTTCATTTGCATCGTGGACTGGAGTGGGAACTTGGGTGGGAACGTTCCCCGTATATGCCAGCCTCTCTGCTCTGGTGGAGTGCACCTTTGTTTTATACCAAAGGCTGTGTCTCCTTGGTTTGCAAACTGCTTGCTGGAATGAAGTCTCTTTCTCTTTTAAATGGGATTCCTTTTTAGTGAAAATGTTGAGAGTGTGCAATAGGCTATACCGTCTAGGTTTGTGTAAGTACACTTACGATGTTTGCACAATGATGAAATCACCTGAGGATGCATTTCTCAGCGACATAGGACTGGAGTTAATTGGCCCAAGATTGTGGCTAATATTTGATGGGGCTGAGAATCAGGCCTGATGTTATTAGACCCTGAAGCCCTGGTTCTTTCCATTAAACACATGGTCTATTAGCTGCTGCCATTCCCAGAGGCCACTTTAAAAACACAGGGGAAATTGAATTTATGCACAGCAAGAGCAGTTTCATGGCAGTTCATCACTCCCACCAAGCTTTTACTCCTAGGAAGGCTTCAGGGTCTGATAAATCTTTGCACATGTTCTTTACCCCTCCTTGCAAGTCGCTTGAATGGTACTTGACACAAATCAGATAATCAAGATTCATTTGCTGAAAGGGATGAAAATAACACAAAGTTTGCCTACATGCTCTCTGACACTGATAGGAATCACCAAAGAACAGATGTGCAGGACCCAGAGGAAAGAACAGAGAACACACGATAATACATTTACAAGAGTTTCATGAAATGATTAAGAGGAAGTGTCTTTGCTCTTAAGCATTTGTTTTTTTCCTCAGGGAAAAGCAACTCCAACAATCTGAACTCTATATAATTTAGGACAGGAGCTTCTCTTTACACTCTATGAAATTCTTGCCAACTTAAACTTATGACTCAATCTTCTCTCCAAACCCAAATGTGATGCCAGATTTGGACTGAGAGAAAAAAATATATAAAAATATATAAATCTAATTTTTATTTTAAAATGAATACCCATGTGACTATTGGAAGAAAATAATGGTTATAATCAGACCAGGCGTGGTGGCTCATGCCTGTAATCCCACACTTTGGGAGGTCAAGGCGGGCAGATCACTTGAGGTCAGGAGTTCAAGACCAGCCTGACCAACATGGTGAAACCCCATCTCTACTAAAAATACAAAAAGTAACCAGGTATGGTAGCTCACACCTGTAATCCCAGCTACTTGGGAGGCTGAGGCACAAGAATCACTTGAACCTGGGAGGTGGAGGTTGCAGTGAGCCAAGATCCTGCCACTGCACTCCAGCCTGGGCAAAAGAGTGAGACTCTGTCTCAAAAAAAAAAAAAAAAAAAAAAAAAGAATGGCTATAATCACCTCAAAATAAACACTACGTTCGGTCAGGGAGTGGGTCAACTAATAATAAAGGAAAACCTGTTTTCCGTAAGTCTTAAATTACCCTATGGTAATTTTAATATAAGCAATTTAATATAAGCAATTACTTTGGCAATGTGAAGAATCGATGCTAATTTACCTGTTTTATAGGTAAATTATAGAGTCCTTTTTAAATAGAGAATATGATTAAAATATCTTAGTTGCTGCCTAAAACGCTTTAATGCACATGTAGAGGGGAAAACTGCATAGTCCAAATAGCTTTTGTTTCAGACTGAGATGTAAAGGCCAAGAAGAGGAAGTTGAGCAAGCAAGTTGACTGCCCAAAACAGATTGAGAAAGATCATCGTAGGAACAATACTTAAAGAACTGGATGCTCAGTTTCCTTTTCTTTCTTCCTCTGTTTACTAAGGGCAAGAAAAGACAGATACTGAAAGCTTAGAACTCAGTAGGGCAGCTAGCGCCTTCCTTTGAAGGAGAGTAAGCCGACACGGCTGAAACCATGTTTGTTTCAGCAGCTGCTGGAAGGAAATGCTTTCTTCTCCTCACATGTCACCTAAACCAGCAGTTTCCAATTGCCTTCCTCTGAAAGTTTCCACTGCCCTCATTCAGAGACTAGTTCCCTGTGGGGTAAGAGAATAATGAAGACAACTAGAGTTGGGTCAGAAAACCACCTCGGCCATCAAGATGGCACCTGCTTCTCGTGGCAATCCTTTGCTTTCCTACTCACCTTCGTCCTTTACTGTCCCTCCCTTCCTTTTAGACTCTCAAGGCTGTGCTCTTTAAACTGCCCACTCAAACATCCCCTTGATGTTTTCTCCAACCACATTCTTTCTCTTTGGCGTTTCTGCTCCATTTGACTGTGTGGATCACTGTCTTACTTTACAATGCAGGTGGAACCTCAAAGCATCTTCCTGAAAGCTCTTTTCCAAATGGGAAGAGCGAAAGGCCGGCCTTTAGTGAGAATACCAAGGTCAGTGGTTGCCTTCAGGGCCAGGCAGTCAGATTGCTGGAATCCTGAAACTGAAAACCCTGAATCGAAAGTTGGAGGCCTGTATGATGGCTCACGCCTGTGATCCCAGCACTTTGGGAGGCTGAGGCAGGTGGACTGCGTGAGCCCAGGAGTTTGAGACCAACCTCGGCAAGATGGTGAGACCTGTCTCTAACAAAAAATGAAAACTGAGCTGGGCGTGTTGGCACATGCCTGTAGTCCCTGCTACTCAGGATGCTGAGGTGGAAAAATCGCTTGAACCCGGGAGTTTGAGTCTGCTATGCTGTGAGCTGTGGTCATGCCACTGCACTCCAGCCTGGGTGACAGAGTGAGATCCTGTATCAAGGAAAGGAGAGAAAGGAAAGGAAGTTGGAAGCTCAGACTCACTAGAGACCACACAGGCATTGGGATAAGTCAGCGCCCAAAGTTATGTAACTAGATACAAGGAGTCTCTAGCCAGCAGTTATGTGCAGTGAGGAGTGTGGGGGCAGTGGGGGGCTGCAGATGGGACAGCAACAAAGAGCCCCCCACTCTAGCCGGTAGGGCCAGAGGCTTTGGAGCTGGAGACCAGTGCTCTGGATCTTAGGGTGACAGGGTGATCGAAGCCCTGCTCAGCAAGACGCCAGTGGCAATTGTGACGTCTGATCCTTCCCACCAGAACCTACCTTTTTCTTTCGTTTCTGTACATTATATTCCTTATCATCTCACTTAACCTCTTTGTTCGGCCTCCTTTATCTTTCTAGATTATCTCTCTTCACCCTAACTCCATCTGTTTTTCTCTGCGGATTCTCCCTCCTTAGAGAGTTCCCACCTTCTTTATTCACTATGTTCTGATGGCTCTGAAAATACCATCTCCAACCAGGCCGCACACCTATGTTCTGATTCCTTAGCTTGAAGAGCTTCCTGGACCATTCTCATGGATATTCCATTGTCACTTTATCAGGCCCACTGTGGACGGTCAGCTCTCACAGCAGATGCTTATGGCGAGGGTGCCACAGTCAAACTGAAATATGGCATCACCTTCCTATTCCCACCCTCTTGATCCAAAGGATGGCGTTTTTCAGGTCCAAGCTCTGAAGGTGCTTGGAATACAATTAGGAATTAACTAGGAATGCAATCACTACACTAGAATCAGCCTTTCTAAGGGATGTTACCTGTCAAATAATTGCTAGATGGTTGGAGTTAAACACCCTGGAAGAGGCCGAGTGGAGCTGCTAGTTCTGGGACCTCCGCGCCTGGTCAAGGTTATCTTCCCAGCAGCTCCAACCCACTGGCAGGGTATGAGTACTTTATTTCTCTAATCCTCTGCTTCTTGAACTCACAACTGAGAGCATCTGCAGATTGGTCAGTTCTCATTTATCTAAAAATCTACTGGCCCCCTTCTTGTTGGCCTAACATAGAGCTCTGGAATTGCTTGGTTGCCTTACTGTATGTGTTCACCTAGGATAGGATATTCCAAAGGGGGATCATACAGTGGTTGCCTAGTATTTTACCAAAATTCTCCTCTTTAAAACATTTACAACCCATTGTAAAATGGGTTTTACACATTGAGGCACACATGAGGCACATCAGGAGGGCAAATGCTTTCTAAAGCATTTCATTCAACTACCTTGGCTCATGCCTGCTCCTAGTCCCATCCCCGTCATCAAGACAGGACACAGTCCTCCAGTCGGCTCAGTCTTTCATCACTGACTTGGCGCGGAGAGGGTCTTATCGCTGGTTCCTTCAGATGCCACAAACGTCCTCTCTAGCCTCCATTCCCACTAACACTATCATTCTAGTCTAGCACCTCACCCCATACCTGGGCTCTTTAGTGAGCTCCAGTAATATGTGTGGAGTGCCCACTATGTACTATGTTGAACACAGAGGGAGGATGGAAACTGAGTCAATTAGGACCCCAGAGCAGGGAAGCTTATCTAGACTTACAAATGACCAAGTAGATAAGGTGTGGGAGGCAGAACAATGGCCCCTAAAGGATGTCCACATCTTAGTTTCCAGAACCTGTGATTATGTTCCTTTGCATAGCAAAAGCAACTTTGCAGATGCAATTAAATTAAGGACTTTGAGATGATGAGATTTTTCCTGAATTATCTGAGTGGGCCTAATGTATTCACAAGGGTCCTTATAGAAGAAAGGCAGAAGGGCCCAAGTCAGAGAAGGAGATGTGATGATGGAGACAGAGGTCGACGTGATAAGGGGACATAAACCAAGGAATAGAGGCAGCCTCTAGAAACTAGAAAAGACAGAGAAACAGATTGTCCCTGAAGTCTTCACAAGGAACCAGACTGTTGCCCCACTGTGGACTTCTGACCTCCAGAATTGTAACATAAATATGTGTTGATTTAAGCTACTGAATTTGTGGTAATTTTGTTGTTTTTGTTTTAAAATTTCAGCTTTAATTTTAGATACAGGGGGTACCAGTGCAGGATTGTTACATGGGGATATTGGAGCCAGGTAATGAGCATAGCACCCAACAGGAGTTTTTCAATCCACGCCCCTCTCCCTGCCTCGCGCCTCTCATAGTCCACAGTGTCTATTGTTCCCATGTTTATGTCCATGTGTGCTCAATGTTTCACTCCCAGTTATAAGTGAGAACATGTAGTATTTGGTTTTCTGTTCCTCTGTTAATTTGCTTAGGCTAATGGCCTCCAGCTCCATCCATGTTCCTGCAAAGGACATCATTTCATTCTTTTTTCCATCTGCACAGTATTTCATGGCGTATATGTACCACATTTCCTTTATCCAATCCACTATTGATGGGCACCTAGTCGATTCCATGCCTTTTTTATTGTGACTAGAACAGCAATGAATATACCAGTTCATGTGTCTTTTTGGTATAATGGTCTATATTCCTTTGGGTATACACAGTAATGGGATTGCTGGATCGAACGGTATCTCTGTTTTAAGTTCTTCAAGAAATCTCGCTGGGCACGGCGGCTCACGCCTGTAATCCCGGCACTTTGGGAGGCCGAGGCAGGTGGATCACGAGGTCAGGAGATCGAGACCATCCTGGCTAACATGGTGAAACCCCGTCTCTACTAAAAATGCAGAAAATTACCCAGACACCTGTAGTCCCGGCTACTCGGGAGGCTGAGGCAGGAGAATGGTGTGAACCCGGGAGGTGGAGCTTGCAGTGAGCCGAGATCGCGCCACTGCACTCCAGCCTGGGCCACAGAGCAAGACTCTGTCTCAAAAAAAAAAAAAAAAAAAGAAATCTCCAAGCTATTTTCTATAGTGGCTGCACTAATTTACATTCCCACCAACAGTGTATAAGCATTCTCTTTTCTCTGCAGCCTTGCTAGCATACGTTCTTTTTTGACTTATTAATAAAAGCCATTCTGACTGGCGTGAGATGGTATTTCATTGTGTCATTGTGGTTTACTCCGTCTCAAAAAAAAAAAAAAAAAAAAAAAAAAAAGAAATCTCCAAGCTATTTTCTATAGTGGCTGAACTAATTTACATTCCCACCAACAGTGTATAAGCATTCTCTTTTCTCTGCAGCCTTGCTAGCACACGTTCTTTTTTTGACTTATTAATAAAAGCCATTCTGACTGGCGTGAGATGGTATCTCATTGTGTCATTGTGGTTTTGATTTGCATTTTTTGATGATTAGTGACGAGCATTTTTTCATGTTTGTTGGCTGCTTGTATGTCTTCTTTTGAGAAGTGTCTGTTCATATCCTTTGCCGATTTTTAATGGGTTATTTGTTTTTTACTTGTTGATTTGTTTAAGTTCCTTATAGATTCTGGACTAATACATAGAATAAGACAGAGAAAGGAAAACTTACAACAGCAGAGGCCAACCAATACCATTTGGATGAAAAAAGATATGGGAGCACAGGAGAAGGTATCCATTCTGCCTAGGATATGGGAAACTTCCAATGTAAATAGTTCTCCCAGACATCTCTCTCTACTCCAACCCGGTTATTTACCAGCCTACTGGAGTCTCTACAAGGATATAAAAAAGATTCTTCAACCTCAATACTTTTGAAGCTTGTGAATTTTACCCCCAAATCTGTTCTTCCTTTAGTGTTTCTTCAGTGAGTGACAGACACCACCCCTGATCCCTCTGCATGGCCAGAAACAGGAACTTTCCATGCACGGGAAGCTGTGTTCTATGAACCAGCATTTATCAACATACTACTGGGCACCTGACTGCAGCGCAAAACAAATTCATTGTCATTACTCAACAGATTTCTTTCTCTTGAGTCTAATCGTTTATTTTAAACTGGAATTGATTCTAAAAGGGGCTAGAGATTATTTCCAGATTCCAAGTGTAATTTTAAAAAATTCTAAAGATAAAAGAGTGTCTGAGTAAACTGCAAGAGAAAGAGGACCTATTTTAGATGTGAAACCCTAAAATAATGAGATCACATTTTAGGAGGTATAAAAACCATTTAAAACCATAATAGAACACCCTTGATTTTTGCTGTTCGGAGCAAAAGATCCAAAATCAAAGATAAAAATCCATGCTAATTCAGAACACATTATATTTTTATCCCTAATTACTACTAGATAGTACACTATACTATATACTATAGCATTATACCACCATAGTATACTATATTATACTACAATATTCAGCCTCCGAATACAATGCAGTCCATATATTTAATCAAGGCTTTAAAGGTTTTGAAGAATGTTTGGCTTCCCCTTTGGAAGCATCTAGCTGTGACTCAGTAAAGCCTTACAGTGATGCTTGCTTGAGATACTGTTCTCATAGTACCTGAGCCGAATGCTGGGGCACGATGCTTATTACGTATTGCTTGTTTCTTTTTATTGGCCACAAGTCATTTCCCTAAGGAAAACTCATGAGCTTTGTTAATTAAGACTCCAGTAAGTGGGATCCCACTGTAAAAGTAATTAAGACAACACAAATTCTGAAAAGAAATCCAAGTTTTCAGTGAATATTGTTTTCCAGCATTAACACTTTTCTACATAATTCCTTTAGCACAGAGATACAAAAAGATTTTATAATTTTTCACTTTGAAGTCTATGTAAGAAATACTACTTTTAGGACACTGGAGAAACCCTTCCTGAAGAAGGAAAAAATTAATTATATCCAATCTTTATTTGGCCCTAGATTTAGAGGGAAGGCTGTTTTGATTGTCTATACAAACAGCACTCTCTCCCATCTCCGTTCTTTTTAAAAACTTGAATTACCTTGTAGTTTCCTATATGCCTTGATATCTGAACTTGGGAAAGGTTTGTGGTTTTGAAATGCACACCCTTTCTAAGAATAGGGCGAAAATATTACAATCTTATAACCTATCTTTGAAAATAAAGGATTATGAGAACTAGAGAATTGTTAGGAGTGATACTTATATAAACATTGAATCCAGGATTGTGCACATTGGTGCACTTTGTAGATGATGGTAACCAGTATCAAAAAGGAACGTGGCTCTCTGATTTATTTTGATATCAACAGAAACTACCCTGCAAGTCTCTAATGCATTGGGGTTATTTTGTCTGCTATTTCTCACTTGATTACAAAGAGTGTTTGTAATAAAGAAAATATCACAACTAAACATTTATCAATATTTGTGGATTATTTAGGGTTTATGCCTATGAGTACAATTTCTGGATGTTAAGCTTTTTTTAAACTTTGCTAGACAACTGTTCTCTCTAATCAGGAAGGCTTTTGGCTGCAGGTTACAGAATAGCTAACAGTGGTTTAGGCAATAAAGATTTAATTACCTAACATTGTCAATAAAGGATCCAGCCTCTTTCCCTCCTTCCATTCTGCTACCTTTAATGTGTTGACTTTGGTCCTCTTGCTTGCCACTTCATGATCACAATATGTTTTTCAAAACTCCAGGCATCACAGTCTCAGTCCAGTGTCCCAAACAAAAGAAAAGATGTATGAAAAAGGAGTTTCCAAGACACATGCACCCGTGTGTTCATCACAGCACTATTCACAATAGCAAAGGCATGGAATCAGCCTAGGTGCCCATCAACAATGGATTGGACAAAGAAAATGTGGTACATATACACATGGAATACTACGCAGCCATAAAAGGAATGAAATCATGTCCTTTACAGCAACATAGATGCAACAGGAAGTTGATATACCAAGTGAATTAATACAGTAGCAGAAAGTCAAATACCACATGTTCTAACTCACAAGTGGGAGCTATGAGTACACATGGACATAAAGATGAGAACAGTAGATACTGGGGACTGCTAGAGGCAGGATGGAGGGAGGGGACAACAGCTGAAAACTGCCTATTGAGTACCATGCTCACTACCTTGGTGATGGGATCATTTGTACCCCAAACCTCAACATCTTGCAATATACCCGTATAACAAACCTGCATATGGACCTCTGAATCTAAAATAAAAGTTGAAATTATTTAAAAAAAAAAAAAAAAGAAGAGAAGAAAAGAGTTTTCTTTCTTTTCAGGAGGCAAAAAACCCTTCCTGTGCTACAAGGATAGGCCATTTCTGACCTAGGATGAGGATGTGGCTGAAGAATAGAGAGGTTCCCTCCATTTCTCCCTTGGAGCCTTTCATGTCTTAACAACCAGACGTTCTACTCAGATTTCCCTTAACGCCTCACTGGTTAGGATGAGATTGCATTGTCATGCTTGGTGTCAAGGAAATGAGAAAGCAAGTATCTCGTAAGAGAATGGGAAGTTATGACTTGTTTAAATCAGACGTGATTTATAAACTGAGCCTTGGTAAACAAGGGAGAAGAGTGGAATGTCTAATCTTTGGCAATTGGTCCTGATTTCCATGCTTTCCAGAAAGATTATGCCAGTTTCAATTCTCAAGATCAGTGTCTAAGTGTTCCTATTCAGCCATATCCTTGCCAACGCTTGGTCTTATCAGGCTTTTTTTGTTTTTTGCCAAAATGATAGATATTAGCTGGGTGCAGTGGCTCCAGCCTGTAATCCCAGAACTTTGGGAGGCCGAAGTGGGTGGATCACTTGAGGTCAGGAGTTCAAGACCAGCCTGGACAACATGCTGAAAACCCATCTCCACTAAGAATACAAAAATTAGCTGGGTGTGGTGGCACATGCCTGTAATCCCAGCTACTTGAGAGACTGAGGCAGGATAATCGCTTGAACCCGGGAGACAGAGGTTGCAGTGAGCCGAGATTGCGCCACTGCACTCTGGCCTGAATGACACAGCAAGACTTCATCTCAAAAAAAAAAAAAAAAAAAAATAGGTATTAAATGGTAATTAGGATTTTGAGCATTTTGTCAAGATGGATTTTTAGTCCACTTGGAATTTATTTTTATCTGTGGCATGAGGTCAGGATTCAATTTATCCTTCCCCGTCCCACAGAGTGACAAATTGTCCCAGCACCTTTATTGTTTTGCAGTACAAACCCCGGCCCCTGTCATATGTCAAGTTTCCACAGGGAGGTGGGTGGGGTGGGGATCCGTTTCTGGGTACTTTATTCTGCTCCATTGATCTGTTTGTCTATTTGTGTGCATTATCACACAAGTGCATAAGTAGAAACTTGCAACAATCTTGACAATCTTGACATCCAGTAGAGCAAGTCTCTCTACCTTGTTCTTCTTTCTCACAAGTACATTGGCTATTCTTGGTTCTTTGTTTTTCCATGGGAATTTTAAGTGAGCTTGTCAAAGAATCCTCTTGAGATTCTTATTGGAGCTGCGTTGAATATTTAGGTTAATTGGGAAAAAATTGCCAGCTTTATAATACTGGATCTTGCAGTCCTTGAACATGATACATCTGTCCATTTATTTGGGTCTTTAATTTTTTTAATATAGCTCTATAACTTTCTTCATAAGGCTCTCACACATATTGTCTTAGATTTATTCTTGTGTATCTTATATTTTTGCTGATATTATAAATGGTATCTTTTTAAAAATAAATTTTCTGTTTGTTGCTGATGATGTCTAAGAAAATTTATTCTATTACTTTGTCTGTTGGGTCTCCTATCAGAGAGATTTGCATTCCTTTCTAATTCTTTTACTGTATTGCATCAAATTTAAGGTATTTTGATTGATAGAAGGATCTTAATTTTAGAAGTGTTAACATATGAAAATAATTGATTAAGTCTGAAAATTTTGTCACTCTTTCTTGTCCTACTTTACTATGTAGTACTTCCAGTGCTTTATGGAATAGAAGTGGAGATTGTTGGCAACTTTGTCTTGTTGAGTTTAAAAAGAATGCTTCTGAAGTTTCTTTATTAAATAAGATGTTTACTGTAGTTTTTGGTAGATACACTTCTACTTGGATGAGAAAGTTTCTTTTATTCCAGGGCTAAATGTTTTATATAAACTGATGTTTAATTTTATTAAATAATCTTTCTCCATCTCTTTAGATGATCATATGATTTTTCTCCTTTAATCTTTTTAGTGTGGTTGATGATATCAGAGTGGCCAGTATTTTACTTAGAGTTCTGCATTTATGCTTTTAAGTGATGCTATTCTATAATTCTCCTTTCTTATATTCTCTTTGTCTAGTGTTGTTAGGTAGGTTATTCCAGCCTCATGAATTGAATCGAGAGCAGTATCTCTGTTTCCATTCTGTGAATGTGCCTGTGTAAGATTGGGATTATCTCTTTCTTGAATATTTGCATAAGACATGTATTTAAAAGTATTTGGGCCTGGTGTTTCTTTTCAAGATATATTGTGTATGTCATAAATTATACACATATATAAAATGTGTATAATATTTTATATATAGACTATATATATGGTATATATTATTTGGTAAATTATGTTTTTCTAAGAATTTGTATATTCCATCTAAGTTTAAATACTTAGCATGAAATTTTCATAGTATCTTCGATTCTTTTACCTGCTGCATCTGTTTCCTTTTCCGTTACAAACTCTATTAATGAGTTCTCTCTTTTTCCATGATCAGTATTGCCAGTGATTTGTCTGTGTATTAGTCTTTTCAAATAAATAACTTTGGTTTTAGTTACTGTCTTTGCCATATCTTTGCTTTCTGTTTTGTTAGTTTCTGTTTATATTTTTGTTAGTCACTCCCTCCTGTTTTTTTAGGGCATAGTTTTGTTGTTCTTCCTCCAACTTCTTTAACTGGACGTTTAACTCATTAATCTTCTGTCTTTTCTTCTAGTGTGGGCATCTGAAGCTGCATGTTTCTTAAGGGAAGCAGTTTCACTTCCTAACTTATGTAATTCTGCTTTTTATATATGTATTTTCTTACTCTGGTCATGTATTATTTTTTAAATCACAAAAGCAATTAAGCCCTATGTTGTAAAAATAAAAAACAACTTTAAATAAATTCGCAGATAATAGATCCCAACGTAGGCACTGAGATCGCCGGGAGGCGATCTTTCCTTTGAGGTTGCTGATGTTAAATGCAGACAGGTTTTCCTGCCACGCACTTAGGTGTCCCTGCCAGGCAGTGCACCACACTGGAGGGAAAGTGTCTGCCAGGGTGCCTCAGTATTTGTGTCCCTGGAACACTTCTGTGGCTACATTCTTCATTACTAGAGTATTTGTCAGCACCATCTTCACCTTTTGTCCTATAGTTGGTAGTTTCTTTAGACTTTAAGCTTCAGTTATTAAAAAAGAATGAATTGGCCGGGCGCGGTGGCTCAAGCCTGTAATCCCAGCACTTTGGGAGGCCGAGACGGGCGGATCACGAGGTCAGGAGATCGAGACCATCCTGGCTAACACGGTGAAACCCCGTCTCTATTAAGAAATACAAAAAACTAGCTGGGCGAGGTGGCGGGCGCCTGTAGTCCCAGCTACTCGGGAGGCTGAGGCCGGAGAATGGTGTGAACCCGGGAGGCGGAGCTTGCAGTGAGCTGAGATCCGGCCACTGCACTCCAGCCTGGGCGACACAGCGAGACTCCGTCTCAAAAAAAAAAAAAAAAAAGAATGAATTGATTCATTAATTTCAACCCTTTTGTCTTAGGCAAGGTTTTCCAGAGAAACAGAACCAATAGTATAGATAAATAAACAGAGATAGATAGATACACACAGACACAGACACACACACACACGAGAGATTTATTATGAGAACTGGCTTATATGGTTGTGGAGGCCAAGAAGTCTCACAGTATGGCGTGTGAAAGCTGGAGAATCAGGGAAGTCATCAGTGGTAGAATTTAGTGCAAGTCTAAAGGCTTGAGCACCAGAGAGCTGATGGTGTAATTCCCAGTCTGAGGAAGAAGGCCTGAGAACCAGAGGGGGTGAAGGGGCACTGGTGTAAGTCCCAGAGTCCATAGGCTGGAGAACCAAGAGCTCCAATATGCAAGGGCAGAAGAAGATGGATGTCTCAGCTCAAGAAGAGAAAGAGAGAATTTGTCCTTCTTGTCCCTTTTTGTTCTATCTGGGCTCTGCATGGATTGGATGATGCCCAGCTACACTGGTGAGAGTAAGTCTTCTTTAATCAATCTACTGATTCAAAGGCTAATCTCTTCCAGACGCACCCTCACTGACTCACCTGGAAATAGTGTTTCCAGCTCTCTGGGCATCCTTTAGCACAGTTTTTTTTTTTTTTTTTTACAGAGTCTCGCTCTGTTGCCCAGGCTGGAGTGCAGTGGTGTGATCCTGGCTTACTGCAACCTTCACCTCCAGGGTTCAAGCAATTCTCGTGCCTCAGCCTCCCGAGTAACTGGGACTACAGGCATGCACCACCATACCTGGCTAATTTTTGTACTTCTAGTAGAGTTGGGGTTTCACCAGGTTGCCTAGGCTGGTCTCGAACTCCTGGCCTCTTGTGATCCACCCGCCTTGGCCCCACAAAGTGCTGGGATTATAAGTGTGAGCCATCGTGCCCAGCCAAGCCCAGTCAATTTAATGCATAAAATTGACCATCACATTCCTGAATCTGGCAATAGAAGCTCTCATCTCTTCAGTTCAGACTCCCCTCTTTACAGACCGTTTTACCTCTAGTATCGTAGTTCATAGTCTCTTCTCAGGGTTTTTGGCATCAGGTCTTCAAGGAGTTCAACTGAGGACCTCAAGCATGTGTTAAATAAGCACTACGTGGAAGACAGGTGGAGGTACAAGGATGACTAGGCATTATTATGGGCTGAAGTGTGGTCCCCACAGATTCACATACTCAAGTCCTAACCTCCAGTACCTCAGAATGTGACTGTATTTGCAGACAGGGTCTTTAAAGAGGTGATCGTGGTTAAGTGAGGTCATTGAGGTGGGTCTTAACCCAGTATGTCTGGTATTCCTTTTTTTTTTTTTTTTTTAAGACAGAGTCTCGCTCTGTCGCCAGGCTAGAGTGCAGTGGTATGATCTCGGCTCACTTTAACGTCTGCCTCCCGGATTCAAGCGATTCCCCTGCCTCAGCCTCCCCAGTAGCTGGGACTATAGGCGGCCCGCCACCACGCCTGGCTAATTTTTGTATTTTTAGTAGGGACGAGGTTTCACCATGTTGGCCAGGATGCTCTCGATCTCTTAACCTCATGATCTGCCAGCCTCGGCCTCCCAAAGTGCTGAGATTACAGGCGTGAGCCACCACGCCTGGCTGACTGGTATTCTTATCAGGAGAGGAGATGAGGACACAGTCACACAGAGAGGGAAGATCATATGAAGATGCAGAGGTAATAAAGCCATCTGTAAGACAGAGAGAGAGGCCCTCAGAAGAAAGCAACCTTGCCCATACCTTCATCTTGGACTTCTAGCCTCCAGAACCATGAGGAGATAAATTCCCGGTGTTTAAGTCACGCAGTCTGTGGTACTTGTTATAGTAGCCCTGGCAAACTAATATAGGCGTATTCTCCACTGTGAAGGGTTTTGTATTCAGAAAGGAAACAGGAGTAATTGCAGTGCAGGGGCAGGAGTGTGTAACTACTCTCCAAGAAGGATGAAAATGGCAGAAGGGAAGGAGAGGTCGCTTGTAGTTGGGGGAATCTGAGACAACTTTGTGCAGGGAATGGACTTTGAGCTGAGCCCTTACACATGAGATGGGAGAGGACAGCCAAGCAAAGGAAATAACATGAATGGGGCCCAGAGGAAAGCCCAGGGCCTTTTAGCAGAAAAGAACGTCATAGGACAAGCTCTGTCTCGGTTTAACTGCAGCCCCTGAAAGTTAAAAATCAAAGGAATTGACAACAAACCTGTTTCTTCAAAAGTGAAGTTCTAGACCGCCCACGTAGGACTTTAAAAGGTTGCCAAATACCAGTTTGCAACCCTTGGCACCTCACATAATTGGAGGATATACAAAAGATTAGAATTTATAGACAAGGGCTTATTGTATGCAAGAGATTAGAAATCTGACAGATAATTTCCCGGAAAAAGCTGTGCGAGGGCTGCCGGCAGTTTCCCCTCCTCCACTCTGGGGGTATTTTCCTTTCACCTCGAGCCAACTGAAATGGGCTTGAGTACACCCCTCAGAGAGGTGGACCTGTGCCCACTGGATTTTGTGGGGCCAAGAGGCTGCTGCTGGATGCATGACTAGAAAATCTAAAATCAAGAATCCGTAACTGGACAGTTGCATAGAGAATGGAGGTTTGGGAAACAAAGGATGCTTGAGTGCTTTTTCCACAGGCCAGAGGTGGAGAGAGAGCAGGCCTGCCCAAGAGCCTTGCCTGGAGTGGACTGTGACCCTAACAGGAGTAGACTGCCCCCAAGCCCCAGAGTGGAGAGGACACTTAACAGAGCAAAATGCATTCTCTGCATCAGGGGAAATGCAGGTATTTCTTCCAGGCGGGGCCTCCATGGACCCACAAATACACTTCTGGAGAAATATCAGCTTTAAACTTGTCCCACTGGTAGAAAACCAGTGCCAGGTCCCACTGCTGCCAGTCAAGGTATGACCTTTCCTGATCCCACCCTTTCCTCTCCTGGTGTCCCTCTCTGTGAGGACCCTGGGGTAGACCATCATGCAGAGGAGAGACAGAAGCATGGCTGGAAGCTCAGACACAGTAACCCGTGAAGCTGAGCACACCATCCTGTTCCCCTGCATCGGCCTGGAGCAGCCCGCACTGGAAAGGAAGGCCTGCGTGGAATCCGAAGTCCTCACTATTATACATGATTGGACCGTTCAGGTACAGAAATGAGGCTATTCTTAGAACTAATAGGCTCTAGAGGACTTTTATCATCCATGAGTGAGCATATAAACTATGTGACCTGCTAAAACATCATGGAGAACAAAAAGTGCCCCAGAGAAGATTAAAGGGGCTGTGAAGGGAAGGAACCACACTGTCTTCTGATTGTGTCCTGAGTCCTTCTTGCATTAAGTGTTATGGTGCCAGTAGCTGCGTTTGGCACAAGGAGCAAAAAGAGGAACAATGGAAGACAGTGCTTTAAAGGTAGAGAGACCACGTAACGCATCTACATAGTTTGGGATTTAGTCTAGGGGGGTTGGCCACCGGAGAAACTGAAGATGGTGTGAAGACAGTGATACAATAAGAGATTCAGGTAGGCTAATGTGGAGATGAGCTTTAGTGAGTGTAGAAGAGAAAATGCAGAGGCGACCACCCCCAACCACTGTCCTGCCAGATGCCCTAATCCATGCTTCCAGGATACACTTAAGTGTGTATCTGTATATATGAAAAATTTATATTGAAAAGCAAAAGGATGATTAGTTCAAAAGTATGTATAGTGGCTACCTGTGGGAAGAAGGGAGGGTCTGCAATGGGGAGGGGCAATGCTAAAGATGCAGTGGGACTGGGTGCAGTGGTTCATGCCTGTAATCCCAGCACTTTGGGAGGCCGAGGTGGGAGGATCAACTGAGGTCAGGAGTTCGAGACCAGCCTGGCCAACATGGTGAAACCCTTCTCTACTAAAAGCATAAAAAATTAATAAATAAATAAATAAATAAATAAATAAATAAATTAGCCGGGTGTGGTGGTCACGCCTGCAGTCCCAGCTACTCGGTGGGACTGAGGCAGGAGAATCACTGGAACCCGGGAGGTGGAGGTTGCAGTGAGCTGAGATTGAGCCAGTGTACTCCAGCTTGGGTGACAGAGTGAGACTCCATCTCAAAATTAAATAAATAAAATAAAAATAAAAGATGCAGGCAGGGCACTGTGGCTCACGCCTATAATCCCAACACTTTGGGAGGCCAAGGTGGGCAGATCACCTGAGATCAGGAGTTCAAGACCAGCCTGGCCAACATGGCGAAACCCCGTCTCTATTAAATATACAAAATTAGCCGAGCGTGGTGACAGGCACCTGTAATCCCAGCTACTTGGGAGGCTGAGGTAGGGAGAATTGCTTGAACCCGGGAGGTGGAGGTTGCAGTGAGCCCAGATCACACCATTGCACTCCAGCCTGGGTGACAGAGTGAGACTCTGTCTCAAAAAAAAAGTGCAGTGGGAGATTGATTGGCTGGACAAGACATTAAATGTAATAGATAATAGAATCAAGGCACAAGTGGAAGACTTAATCTTTGAAATAAGCAAGGAGACTTTATCTTTTAAAAACAATGATGGAAAGGATGTCTTTAAAAATTAGAGGGAGAAAACGAGCCCAGCATGGTGGCTGACACCTGTAACCCCAGTACTTTGTGAAACTGAGGCAGGCAGATTGTTTGAGCCTATGAATTTGAGAACAGCCTGAGCAACATGGCGAATCCCTGTCTCTACTAAAGATAGAAAAATTAGCTGGGTGTGGTGGCATGCACCTGTAGTCCCAGCTACTTGGGAGGCTGAGGTAGGAGAATCACTTGAGCCTGGGAGGGCTCCTTCAGGGAGCCATGCACTCCAGCCTAGTGGACAGAGTGAGGCCCTGTCTCAAAAAAAAAATAAATAAATAAAATAAAAAGAAAGAAAGAAAGAAAGGAAAGAAAGAAAGATAGAAAGAAAGATAGAAAAAGAAAGAAAGAAAGAAAGAAAGAAAGAAAGAAAGAAAGAAAGAAAGAAAGAAAGAAAGAAAGAAAGAAAGAAAGAAAGAAAGAAAGAGAGCAAATGAAAGGAATCATATCCATCCTTTCAGTAAAGTGAAATTAAAGGTCATCTGCTAAGAATTCGTGGTGGGCTGGGCACGGTGGCTCACATCTGTAATCCCAACAATTTGGAAGGCCAAGGTGGGAAGATTGCCTGAGTCCAGAAGTTCAACATCAGCCTGGGCAACATAGAGAGACCCCATCTCTACAAAAAAATACAAAAATTCCCCAAGTGTGGTGGCATGCACCTGTGGTTCCAGCTCCTTGGGAGGCTGAGGCAGGAGGATCACTTTGAACCCAGGAGTTCAAGAGTTCAGTGAGCCATGATTATGCCACTGGACTCCAGCCTGGGTGACAGAGCAAGACCATGTCTCAAAAAAAGAAAAAAGAAACCCTGTCTTTTTCAAAGTTCAGGAAGCAGTGGGAGGCTGGATATCAGGCTCCAGTGTCTGGAACGTGGTTGTTGCTCAATAAATTTGCTTTGAGTGAACAATGAATAAGAATTTTAAAAATTGAAATAAATACTGTTGGTCATTTGCTAGGAAGTAAACCATGTAAGAATACAAGAGTAGTTGAAGCCTTGTGGGGTCAACTGAGGTTAGGTACCATGAATCTATTGTAGTAAAGCCAATTGGCAAGACACGAGTTTTAGAGAAAAAATAAAATGGTGTACTTGGGAAGGCAGGAATGACAAAAGGAGGCATTCTAAGGGGTTAGTAAAAGCATAATTGAAGTAGCCAGTCATAGGCGCAGGCTGACTAAAGAGGGAAATGGAGCCAACCTGAGAGAGAAAAGAAGGATTGAGGGAGTAAAGTTCCTCTCTATTGAAGTTTCTCTCTCTACTGGCTCATTCCCATCACCATACAAATTCGTGGTTATTTCTCTCATCTTCAAGCAAAATAAAAGAAAACAAAATCCTTCTCTTGACCTTAATTCCCTTGCCAGTTACCGCCCCATTCCTCTGCTCTGCTTTGCAGTGAATGTCCTTGGAAGAGTTTCCTATACTCACTGTCTCAAACTTCCCTCCTGCATTCTCTCCTAAACCCACTCCAGTGAGTCTTCTCTCCACTGATACTCCACTGAAATACTTTGATCAGGGTCACGAGTGACATCCAGTTTGCTAAATACAGAGGTCAATTCTCAGTTCTCATTTTACCAGGCAGCATTAGATACTGTTGGGTACCTCCTCATACTTAATACAATTTCTTCACTTGGCTGCTAGGGTGCCATACTCTGGCTGGGTTTTTCTCCTACCTTTATGGCATTTCTTTGCTGTTTCCTTTTCTCCCTGACCTGTTAAACTTGGAGTATTGTAAGGCTAAAGCCTTGTTCCTTTTCTCTTCACTATCTATACTCACTCCTTGGTGTTACTATCCAGTCCCATGGCTTTAAATGGCATCTATACCTCCCAAATGTATAACACCAGGCAAGACCTGTCTCCTGAAAGTCAGACTCTTACAACCATCTCCTACTCAATGTAATAGATATCCCAAATTCCATTTATCCAAAACAAAGCTTCTGGTTTCCTACTCGGCCCTGCTCCCACATCTGCTCTACCTATAGTCTTCTATTTCTCAGTTAATGGCAACCCCATCTTTCCGTTTGTTCAAGCCAAAAGCCTCCGTGTCAGCTTTTACTTCTTTCTTGGATACTCCAGATCCAATCAGTTGGCACCTTCTGTTGGTACTTTCAAAATAGATCTAGAATCCCACCATTTCTCACTGTACCCATTGCCATACTCTGACCCATCATATTTCATCCAGATGATGAGTAGAATGGCCAGAATAGTTTTGTAACAGGCCTCCCTGCTTATACCTTTTCACTTCCCATCCACTCCTCCAACTCAACCTATTCTTAGTATGGCAGTCAAAGTGACCCTTTAAAAAAAAAATTAGATCCTGGCCAGGTGCAGTGGCTCATGCCTGTAATCCCAGCACTTTGGGAGGACAAGGCGAGTGGATGACCTGAGGTCAGGAGTTTGAGACCAACCTGGCAACACGGTGAAACCCTGTCTCTACTAAAAATACAAAAAATTAGCCAGGCATGGTGGCATGCACCTGTAATCCCAGATACTTGGGAGCCTGAGGCAGGAGAATCACTTGAACCCAGGAGGCAGAGGTTGCCGTGAGCCGTAATTGTGCCACTGTATTCCAGCCTGGGTGACAGGAGTGAAACTCAGTCTAAAAAAAAAAACCCTGAAGTCGTCTATTCTAAAACCTCCAATAGTTTCCTGTCACACTCAGAGTAAAAGCTAAAGTCCTTCCAATGGCCTATAAACTTCTCCACAATCTGCTCTCAAATTATCCCACCAAGCTGGTCTTTACCATGCCTCTGTCTCTGTTTCTCCACTTCTGCCCACTGGACTCCTTGCCATTCCTGGGACTTACTGGGCCTGCTCTCGATTTAGGGCCTTTGCAGTGTTTGTTCCATGGTTTCAAATGCTCTTCTCCTAGACCCCACAAGGCCAACTGTCACCTCATTCATGTCTTTGCTCAAGTGTCAGTGTTTGATTTAAAATCACACCAGTAGCATGCTGGTAAATGATTATCAGCTGCCTGTCTACAGAAAAACAAGCTTTGTAGCATTTGCCAATTTCTTTTTTTTTTTTTTTTTTTGAGACAGTCACTCTGTCACCGAGGCTAGAGTGCAGTGGCGCGATCTTGGCTCACTGCAACCTCTGTCTCCCAGCCTCAAGAGATCCTCCCGCCTTAGCCTTCTGAGTAGCTCGGACTATAGGCACATGTCACCACACCCAGCTAATTTTTTGTATTTTTGGTAGAGACGAGGTTTTGCCATGTTGCCTAGGCTGGTCTCGAACTCCTAAGCTCAAGCCATCTGCTGGCCTCCTCAGCCTCCCAAAGTGCCGGGATTACAGGTGTGAGCCACCACGCCCATGTGCATTTGCCAATTTCTGTATTGCAAATATTCAGCGATTTCAAGTTACCAGGGTGATGCCATCAAATGGGTGTTGCTGAACATGGAGTTGGGAAGAGATGCCGCAGTCAGCCGGCCAGCTACTGCACGCCACTGACTGCAACCCACCCCCAGCTCCCTGACCCCTCTTAGCGTGCTCTGGTTTTCCAGAGAACGTATCACCTTCTCACCTAACATGTTATGTCTATTGTTTATTACATCCCTCCTTGCCCACCATAGCCCCGGGGACTTTTGTCTGTTTTGTTTACTAGTATTTACAAGAAGAGTGTCAGGCACAGAGTAGGCTCTCGATACATCGTTGTCAAATGAACAAATACATTTCCCAATGAGGGTGATACAGTGCAGATATGGTAATAATGAGTGAATAGGGGAATGTACAGGGCAGAGAGCTGTGGTCAGATTAGAGATCTGAGTAGACAAAACAGACGTGGTCATGCTTAAAAAGGGCTGAGGTGGAGTGGCTGCCTTGGATCTGAGAACACTGTGAGACTAGGGGGTTCAGAGCAATTGTCACCTTTATGTGATTTTGGAACCAATCTCTTTCCTTGCAGTAATATCTGAGGGCATGATTAGAAAGCGTGGGATTTTCTGAGGTTGAATAAGAGGCCCTTGTTCTGAAGCTTTGTAGTTAACTAAGAGAACATTATCTTAGAATATGTCATTAGTATCCATTTGAATAAAAATAACAATGTGCACTGGGGGTGGTGGCTCACGCCTATAATCCCAGCACTTTGGGAGGTCAAGGCAGGCCAATCACCTGAGGTCAGGAGTTCGAGACCAGCCTGGCTGATCTCTACTAAAGTACAAAAATTAGCCAGGTGTGGTGGCACATGCCTGTAATCCCAGATACTTGGGAGCCTGAGGCAGGAGAATGGCTTGAACCCAGGAGGCGGAGGTTGTGGTGAGCAGAGATGGTGCCACTGCACTTCAGCCTGGGAAACAGAGAGAGACTCCATCTCAAAAAACATTAAAAAAAAAAAAAAGTATAATGTGCATAGAAAGTGAGAAAAGAGAATTTATAGGTGGGCATTTACTAAAGAAAGAGAAATAATTCTCAATAATTTAAGGAAGTAATTTACTGTCACTTTATTTAAATAATTTGCCCTGAGACTTCCTTTTATTCAGTGAACGTCTCAGTGTGACACATTCTTCACATCCTGATCCAGGGCCTTGCACATCTGGATATTTCCCCTCTTGAGAATGTATTCCCTCTTACAATTTAGCTATTCCATCACACCGAAACATCTAAGAAACATACTTTTTTCGAATGTGCCACATTAGTTCATTTATTCTCCATAAGTGGTCCATAGCCGTGAGACCATGCCAGTGAGTGTGCTGTTTCTATGAGTTTGAAGCCTAACCAACAATTGCCCTTTCTGAAACTCAATGTCATACTGTCCTCACACTTGAATATAATCGGCCTCTGCCTTCACTGTCTTCAAATTCAAAAGTATTTAGTCCATTAACAGCAATCTCAAGTTTTTGTAAGCACATTTCCCATGGCAAGTTATTCTCATTCATCCAGTTTCTCCAAAGGATAGCTTTCATGAATGACATAAATGGTGAGTACCATTTAATATTTTCCTCTAACATGTTGCTAGGTTTGCTGTTTGGGTACAGGGAAGTCAGGATGAAAAATATTGAAGTAATGCTTATTTAATTCTATCTTCTTAAAAATTCTAAAAAAAAGAAAGTCATATCCAATGTGAATTTGAAAATCAGAAATGAAAGGAAGACCAGAATACAGGGACGTGTACCTGCAGATTCTTGGCATTTACAATGAGTGAGACCTCCATAAGTGTCTCTAGAAGTGCAGTTAATTCCAGATCTGCTGGAGAATCATTTTCCACAGCTGTTTATTTTGGCCTAGGGAAAGCTTTGGCACGCTCAGTGCGGGTGGCGGTGGGGTGGCTGCTGTCAGCCATGTGGTTGTGGTGAATTCCCTCCCTGACTCAGAGCCATCCCCACCCGCCCTGGGCCGGCCCACTCTGTTCAGAGGGGAGGTCTCTGCCCCTTCCCAGGATGGGTGCTTCCTACTGGACATTTCCCTGCTGCTCTCTGCCCACCTCCTATATTCCTACCCTGTTAGTCCTGCCTAATGGCCCCTAGTAAGCTTTCCATCTCCAAGCAAGGTCTGTGCTGGTCTGAGCTATGCCAATGCAGCCAAGGTGGTGACTTCAGTTCTGCCTAATGATTTCATGCTTCCCCTAGCCAGTCACCACCCCAGAGCCTGTCTTTGTCACAATAGAAACCAAGTGACAGATGCCACTGGATCAATCCAAACTAATACCTCTATGCTCTGTCCTAGAAAAAACCCTTAAAGTCCTCGCTTTAGTGAGTCATTCACTTAACAAATGTTAATTTGATCTCCTCATTCTGGCATCTGCTTTCAAGAGACTTACATGGGAGTCAGAAAATTAACAGTAAACAAACAACGGACAATCAGGTGTAGAGAGTGCTGGGTGCTATAAAAGATACATGACAAGGTGAGATAATAACTGGGAAATGAAGGGCTCTTTCAGAAAACAGGAAGCCTGTGGTTAGGAGTTCAATTACATTACGCACATAATGTCCCCACATTTAAATGCAACATACTCCTGAAACCAAGAATTGCAGCAATTCCTGGTATAATGAAATCCTACTCCAGACACACTAAGTTGTCATTCATGGAAACAGTCAAATGAGAAGAAAGAAGGTAAAGTACATCATAAATCTGAAATTAGGATGATCCAAAAACTACACTAAATTCTAAGTGACCAAAGAGCCTAAATCCTCAAGGCAGGAAACAGGTGTTTAGGGAAGAAAGAAATCGGTGGTTTCTTAAAGATAGAATCATATCCTCTTTTAGGAAGTACTTTTGGTAAACATGTGTTTTGTTCTATTAGAGCAAAGGAAGGTAGGTTTCTAGTCAAAATATTTAATAAGGGTTTTAAGACTTCTTATGAGCTCTGACAGGCCTTAAAGCTAAGAGGTGACTATTCCAGTACAATCTGTCCATGACATGACTTTGAAAGAAAGTTGTAATAACCTATGATATTGGGAGAGTCCTTTAGGAATAATACATGGTTGTAGAATACTCATCCCTAACAGGTGCCTCTTAGAGAGTGTCCAGGCATTCCTATTATATTCATTCTGAAGAGGAAATGTTTCTCCAGAACTTGAATCCAGACCACTTTCTGTGTGTGTGTATGGTTGGAGAGTGTTTGCATTACGATATATTTGTGCAATAAAATGTTACGTTCATGATATCAAGAAAAATTGTAAAAGACTTTAAAGTGGTTAAAAATAACTACTGGGTATCTTGTGTAGCACAACCTTCCAGGTTATCTCTACGTGTCATTGTCTTTGAATTATTTTCTATTATTATTATTATTTTTAGAGATGGGACCTTAATCTGTTGCTCAGGCTGGAGTGCTGAGCAGCAGGTGATCCTCCCACCTCGGCCTCCCACAATAGTGGGATTACAGTTGTGAGCCCTGGCTCCAGCCTTGAGTTATTTTATACTGTAAATGCAGAAAATTGATAATAATGTAAATGATCATTATCCATAGAAATACAAATGAACCTTGTCCAGTGGAATGCCATTGCTTATTGCCCTATTGATCTTGACCAGTTTTGCTAGTTTTGCACTTGTGTGTAAATTCATTTCAGCATTTCCGATTGCCGGTACATCCCTGGTACTTTGAGTTCTCCTTTGAGTTGTGGCTTTGGACAAAACTCTTAGCCCTTCTACCCATGAGTTTTCCCATTTGTTTCGTCTTAGTGTTCTTGAAGGATTAAATGAATTAATGCATGTTTTACCCTTCACAGTGACTGAATATATGAATATGTGGTAAGTAGCTATAGCTAAATATATCACCATGTGAATTTTCAGAATGTTGCAAGAATAAAAATGGTTGAGAGGAACACATGGAAAGGCACTTCCTGAATGAGGCCAAGCAGGGCCAGGGAGATGCGGAGGAAGCTGCGGTGATTGGTGGGAGCAGGGTGGGGGTAGGGTGGGGGTGGATAGAGGGGAGTCACCAGTTAGCAGGTAAGCAGCTGGGAGGTTTTGTAGGCAAATGAAGTAGCCAGTGCTCTTCCTTACTGTGGAGAAGCCAGTGCTGGAGTTTCCAACACAGATTTCAAGGTCTATTAGAGCCAGACTCAGAATTCAGGCAGAGAAGCCACAGTAGGAAACTGAAAGAGTGACGTGCTTGGGTTTTTGCACCCATCCAGAGTTTTTGCCAGGGAGGCTAGCAGAGGCAAAGGTATGCACCAGGAAGCAGAGCCTGCCCTGCTAGACCCAAGAGCTCATGGTGTCAGTCAGGAGGACAGTTAGTCCCCATCCACTCGCAACAAGGCGGGTGGCTGTGGGCAGGTTGCAAGTGTCAAATTGTGATGCCCGAAGGCCCCTAGACTCAAAGATGAACAAAAAAGACACACATACACATACACACACACACGCACGCACACACACACGCGCGCGCGCGCGCGCACACACACAAACACACACACACACACGTTTCTAAGCCTTTCAGCAACGGGCGGCCAAGAGGCAAATCCTATCTGACAGGCGCAGCAGCAGCAGCTGGAGCAGCAGCTGACTTCTGAAGCCCAGACTCAGGGCATGTGTGGCTCAGTTTCTTCTCTTCCTATGGTTTTGTGGAAGCACAGACCTCTGACAAAAGAGGAAGGTCTGAAAATGTAGATGGGAGGCAGAGTGCTGGACAAAATGCACAGGAGTCCCCAGGCCACCATCACTGTATCCCTGCGGGGTGTTTCTTTTCATGAAATATGTATTAACCTGGCCCTTTCTCTTTTGTCTTTTTTCTTGCATTTTTAATAGAGTTGAAAAATTAATATAGGGCAATTCATATACCGCTCAAAATATAGTTCTATGTTTAGCTGGACAAATCTTCTTCTGAAGTTCTGTCTTCCTTGGATAAGGGTGAGATGGGAACTCCTAACTGGCCAGTTCAATTCTATGTCCTGGTTGCTTTTGATTTGACCTGTTCTTTTACAATGCAAATTCTGCATCTTTTTTTTTTTTTTTTTTTTTTTTTTTTTTTGTTTT